>NW_019943639.1:46316-48995 GCF_002910315.2 Salvelinus sp. IW2-2015 | reverse complement strand
GAGGTTGGTTGGTAACTAGGTTACTACAGTCCCTTCCTAGAGAGGGGTGGTTGGTAACTAGGTTACTACAGTTACCTTCCTAGGGGAGAGGTGGTTGGTAACTAGGTTACTACAGTACCTTCCTAGGGAGAGAGGTGGTTGGTAACTAGGTTACTACAGTACCTTTCTAGGGGGAGAGGTGGTTGGTAACTAGGTTACTACAGTACCTTCCTAGGGGAGAGGGTTTGGTAACTAGGTTACTACAGTACCTTCCTAGGGGGAGGGTGGTTGGTAACTAGGTTACTAAAGTCCCTTCCTAGGGGAGAGGTGGTTGGTAACTAGGTTACTACAGTACCTTCCTAGGGAGAGGGGTGTTGGTAACTAGGTTACTACAGTCCCTTCCTAGGGGAGAGGTGGTTGGTAACTAGGTTACTACAGTCCCTTCCTAGGGGAGAGGTGGTTGGTAACTAGGTTACTACAGTCCCTTCCTAGGGAGAGAGGTGGTTGGTAACTAGGTTACTACAGTCCCTTCCTAGGGAGAGAGGTGGTTGGTAACTAGGTTACTACAGTACCTTCCTAGGGGAGGAGGTGGTTGGTAACTAGGTTACTTACAGTCCCTTCCTAGGGGAGAGGTGGTTGGTAACTAGGTTACTACAGTACCTTCCTAGGGGAGAGAGGTGGTTGGAACTAGGTTACTACAGTACCTTCCTAGGGGAGAGAGGTGGTTGGTAACTAGGTTACTACAGTACCTTCCTAGGGAGAGAGGTGGTTGGTAACTAGGTTACTACATACCTTCCTAGGGGAGAGAGGTGGTTGGTAACTAGGTTACTACAGTACCTTCCTAGGGGAGAGGGGTGGTTGGTAACTAGGTTACTACAGTTCCTTCCTAGGGGAGAGGTGGTTGGTAACTAGGTTACTACAGTCCCTTCCTAGGGGAGAGGGGTGGTTGGTAACTAGGTTACTACAGTTACCCAACATGAATAGAATTGTTGCCAGGAAGAAGGAAAAAAATAATTCCATTGCAAAATAATGCTTTTAATTAATTGATGGAAATACCAGTCAATGTGCTCCGAAGGCTAATATACTTCCTAGGGTATTAAATCCTCAAGCAGCTTGGAAATGAGTGTTTTTTTGTTTTACTCGCGTTGAAGACGTAAAGTCCTTTTTATAAGGGGCTTCAGCTAAGTGTACCCCGAAGGGCAAAATTGTTGAAGATTGTGTTGATTGTCCCCGTTTCCAGTGTGCCAGCAGAGAGGGGATTCTTTCTCCACAACAGAGTAAAGACGGCTCCTTCTTCAGGACAAAGTAGCGAGGCTGATGTGCATCAAGCTGCTCCAAGGAGTTGGATACTTTTGACTTCCCAACAGCAGCGGCTCACTTTTTTTGAGCCGGCCAATTTAGAAACAAATGATTTTGTGTTCGTCAGGCCCAGTCCTTAGCATTTCTACTGTCTTCCTAGTCAAGATCAACATATTCAGCCCCTGTGTCATCTATAGTATAAAGATTTGGAAGTGATTGATAAGAGTTATGATGTGTAATTTGGTGCGTTTCAATTGAGCTTTATTCAGATGCACTTGGAAACAAAACATTGTTGCCATCTCTTCACATCGGAGAGTTACAATGTTACACTCACCTTGTGCTTACAGTAGGAAACAATGTTACTCACCTGTGTACAGTAGGAAACAATGTTACTCACCTGTGTACAGTTGGAAACATGTTACTCACCTGTGTACAGGTAGGAAACAATGTTACTCACCTGTGTACAGTAGGAAACAATGGTACACTCACCTGTCTACAGTAGGATACAATGTTACACTCACCTGTCTACAGTAGGATACAATGTTACCACTCACCTGTCTACAGTAGGATACAATGTTACACTCACCTGTCTACAGTAGGAAACAATGGTACACTCACCTGTCTACAGTAGGAAACAATGTACACTCACCTGTGTACAGTAGGAAACAATAGTTACACTCACCTGTGTACAGTAGGAAACAATAGTACACACCTGTCTACAGTAGGACACATAGTACACTCACCTGTCTACAGTAGGAAACATAGTACACTCACCTGTGTACAGTAGGAAACAATTATACACACCTGTCTACAGTAGGAAACAATGGTACACTCACCTGTCTACAGTAGGATACAATGTTACACTCACCTGTCTACAGTAGGATACAATGGTACACTCACCTGTCTACAGTAGGAAACAATAGTACACTCACTGTCTACAGTAGGAAACAATGGTACACTCACCTGTCTACAGTAGGAAACAATAGTACACTCACCTGTCTACAGTAGGATACAATGGTACACTCACCTGTCTACAGTAGGAAACAATAGTACACTCACCTGTCTACAGTAGGAAACAATAGTACACTCACCTGTCTACAGTAGGAAACAATGTTACACTCCCCTGTCTACAGTAGGATACAATGGTACACTCACCTGTCTACAGTAGGAAACAATGGTACACTCACCTGTCTACAGTAGGATACAATGTTACACTCACCTGTCTACAGTAGGATACAATGGTACACTCACCTGTCTACAGTAGGAAACAATGGTACACTCACCTGTCTACAGTAGGAAACAATGTTACACTCACCTGTCTACAGTAGGAGAACAATAAGTACACTCACCTGTCTACAGTAGGAAACAATGGTACACTCACCTGTCTACAGTAGGGAACAT
>NW_019943639.1:19017-44699 GCF_002910315.2 Salvelinus sp. IW2-2015 | reverse complement strand
TATAATTAAAATGGTCATACAAATAGCCTTAGGACACGGTCGTTCGCTAATTAATATTATACAAATATATTTTTGTATTACTGTGGAGGTGACTTGTTCTAGGTTAAAAAAAAAAAAAACGTTTTTTCCTAAATGATATTAATTTATTTTTTTATAGCAAGGATGAAGATAAAACTGACATGTTTGCTTTCAATAAAACCGTCGTGATGGTATATGAACATGTTCTACTTTTTTTAAGTACAAACATTACAGGCTAATGTTAATTTGTGCTAAAATGAAATTACAAATGTGATTTGGAGCACCGTTGTGGTGCTAACCAAACGCTTTATCCACCCAATTTGGGATTCATGGACATTCTCAAATATCCGTTTAAATTAAAAATCTTGCAGTCACGTTGTCACTAACGAAACCTTGGTGTGTGAGATACTGAGTGCCGCTCCCTCATCCATAACTCTACTGCTGTAACAACTCCTAGCAGGCAGAAGGAGCAGTTGGAGAGATTGAGGACACACTTCAGACCTCAGTTGTGCTGCTGGCTGAGTCTGGCTCAGCAGTTCCTGGACTGCAAGCTGGCGACGGGCTCAGCAGTACCTGGACTGCCACAGCTGGCTGACGGCTTCAGCAGACCTGATCTGCACAGCTGGCTGACTGGTCAAGCAGAACCTGGACTGCACAGCGGCTGACTGGCTCAAGCAGTTCCTGGACTGCACAGCTGGCTGGGAACTGGGCTCAGCAGACCCTGGACGCACAGGCTGGTGACTGGGCACTCAGCAGTCTGGAACTGCCACAGCTGGCTGACTGGGCTCAGCATTCCTGTACTGCACAGCTGGCTGACTGGCTCAGCAGTTCCTGGACTGCCACAGCTGCTGACTGGCTCAGCAGTTCCTGGACGCACAGCTGGCTGACTGCGGCTCAGCATTCCTTGGACTGCCGTGCACTGCTGCTGAATGGCTCAGCAACGTCCTGGACTGCGGCGCTGCTGGCTGACTGGGACTCAGGCAGTTCCTGACTGCACAGTTGGCTGACTGGCTCAAGCAGTATCCTGGACTGCGGCACTGCTGGCGGACGTGGCTCGCAGTTCCTGGGGACTGCGTGCACTGCTGGCTGACTGGGCTCGAGGCAGTCCTGGACTGCTAGTATACCGCAACTCGCTGGCGCTGACGTCGGCTCAAGCAGTTCCTGGGACTGCGTTGCATCATGCTGGCTCTGACTGGCCTCAGCAGTTCCTGGACTGCGTTGCACTGCTGGCTGGACTGGGCTCACAGTTCCTGGATGCGTTGCACTGCTGGCTGACTGGGCTCAGCAGTTCCTGGACTGCACTGCACTTTGCTGGCCTGACTGGCTCAGCAGTCCTGGAACTGCCTGACTGCTGGCTGACTGGTCAGCAGTTCCTGGACTGCGTGCACTGCTGGCTGAAACTGGCTCTCAGCAGTCCTGGAGACTGCCCAGTGCACTCGCTGGCTGACGGGCTCAGCAGTTCCATGGACACTTGCGTGCACTGCTGGCGACTGAGGTCAATGCCAGTTCCTAGCGGACCTGCTGTGACAATGAACTGGACTGACTGGGACTCAGCAGTTCCTGCGACTGCCGGGATGCCATTGTAGCAGCCTGGACCTTTATGACTCTGCTGACGGGCTCAGCAGTTCCTGGACTGCGTCTGCACTGCTTGGCTGACTGGCTCAGAGTTCCTGGCACTGCTGCCCTGCTGGCTGACTGGGCCAGCCAGTTCCTGGACTGCGTGCACTGCTGCTGACTACCGAGAACTTCAGCAGTTTCCTGAGACGACGTGCACTGCTGCTGCTGACTGGCTCAGCAGTTTCCTGGACTGGCACGTGCACTCGGGCTGAACTAGGGCGCCTCAGCAGTTCCATGGACTGCTCGTGCACTGCTGGCTGACTGGGATACACAACTTCAGGCAGTTCCCTGGACCTGCGTGCACTTGCTGGCTGGACTCGGTAGCTCAGTCGAAGTTACCTGGAACTGCAAGGCTGACACTGCTGCTGACTGGCTCAGGCATTCCTGGACTGCGCGGCACTGCATCGGCTGACTGGCTCATGCAGTTCCTGACATGCGCTGCACTGCTGACTGAACCCTGGTGAACTCAGCAGTTTCCTGGACTTGCCCACAGTCCACTGCTTGGCTGACTGGGCTTCCAGCATTACCCTGTCGACTGCGTGCGCTGTGGCTGGACTGGCTCAAGCAGTTCAACTGACTGCGTGCACTGCTGGCTGACTGGCTTCGAGGCAGTCCTGGACTGCGTCGCCGCTGCTGACTACTGGGGACTCCAAGCAGTTACCTGGACTGCTTGCTACCTAGCGCTGATGGGCAGCAGTGCTTCTGGACTAGTGCACTGCTGGCTGAGCGGTCTCAGCCAGTGTCCTGGGACTGCTTGCGCTGCTTGGCTTGACTTGCTCAGCAGTTCTCTGGACTGCATGCGCCTGCGCTGACTCGGCCTCAGCCATGTATCCTGACGTGACCTGCTGCGCTGCTAGGCTGACTGGGCTTCAGCAGTTCCTGGATCCTGCCGTGCGCGTGCTGCTGACTGGAACTCAGCAGTTCCTGGACTGCGTGCGCTGCTGCTCGACTGGTCTCAGCAGTCTCCTGGACTGCCGTAGCGCATGCTTGGCTGACTGGAGCTCCAGCAGTTCCTGGACTGCCGTGCGCTGCTGCTGACTGGGCTCAAGCAGTTCCTGACTGCCGAGTCGGCTATGCCAGAATGCCGACTGCGGCGGACTGCTGCGACGGCTCAGCATTTCCTGGACTGCGTGCGCTGCTGCCTTGGACCTTGAGCCGCATCTGAGCAGTGCCGGCTGGCGTGCGACTGAGCTGGGACCTCTCAGCAGTTCCCTGGACTGCGCGTGCCGACATGCGGATAGGACGCGCTTCGCAGGTCCGGTACTCGTCGCTAGGCTGGCTAAGACTGCGGCCTCAGCAGTCCTGGGACGTGCCGTGCGTGCTGCGCCTGCTGGGCTCAGCAGTTCCTGGAACATGCGTCCGCTCTCGACTCGGGCTGACGACTGGGACCAACAGTTAAACCCCTGGAGCGGATTACGCACTTGCTGACTGGCTCGCAAGTGACATGCCGTGCCCTGCTGGCCTGACTGGGCTCAGCAGTTCCTGGACTTGGCGTGCGCTTGCGTGGCAACTAGCGTCTCAAGGCCCAGTTCCAGTCCGCGCGTGCTGTGCGCTGCATGCGCTGCTACTCTGCAGGCTAAGTTCCATGAGACGAACTGTCGATTCCCATCGGCACCTATTCTAGGAATGAGCTCAGTCATTAGTTCACTTAGTGTCCTGCCTGGGACTGGGACTGCTCTGCAAAGTGTGCGCTCCGTAGACACCAAAGAAAAGTGCAGTCCCAAATCCACCTTTCCCTAGACATTGCACCATCTATGGTCTGCACTAGAAGAAATGGAATCCATGGGACATCTGCTCGTACTAGCCTAAGATAGTTAACTCTCATTCCCTGGTTTAAGGACACCTTTGTACTTCTAGCACTGGATGATTAATTGGTCTAAGGACATCTCTTGTCTATAAGCCCTGATGTTAATTGGCTCTAACGGACACCTCTTGCTTTTTAGCACTGATGTTACAATTGGCCTCAGGGACACCTTTGTTCTGTTGCTTAGACTTGATGCTACTTTATGGGCTCCAGGACACACCCATTTTTGTCCTTTGTGCCTGATGAGTTTAATGGCTCAGGACACCCTTGCTACGTGTTCATGCTACAGAACCTGTCTTATGTTTATATTGGCCTCAGGACACCTTTTCTTTAGCTCAGGTTTTATGACTCAGGACACCTGTTGTCTTTAGATCTGATGTTATTTTGACCCTCCTTCAGCCGTCCCCCTGCCCCTGCTCTCCTCCTTCCCTCTTCTCTAGTAGTAACTGATACTGGGACCGAGTTGAGACGGTCTGAAGGATAGCCATCCTTTAAGAGGACCAGCGGCCTGTCCTACTACATGCCAACAGTGCTTCTACAGAGAAAGTACTGGGGAGACGGAGTCCCTCCGAAGTGCAGAGGTAAACCAGAACATACAGGACACACCTTAACCCATATGTACATTCTACCGCAATCAGCCCGACTAAACCGGGTGTGTGATACAGCCTTCTACAGTCTTTTTACTGTTGTTTTTATTACTTTAACATATCTATTGTTCACCTAATACCTTTTTTTGCACGATGTTTAGGAGCCTGTGACGAAATAAACTTTGATTTGAATTAGAGGGAATGATGGAGGCTGTCTGTGTGAATTGATTTGATTAAGGGGAATGATGGAAGTGCTGTCTGTGGAACTTGATTTGATTGAGAGGGAATGGATGGAAGTGCCTGTCTTTGTGAATTTGATTTGATTAGAGGGGAATGATGGAGTGCTGTCTGTGGAATTTTGATTTGATTAGAGGGGAATGATGGAGTAGCGCGTCTGTGGACTTGTGATTGATTAGAGGGAATGGATGGAGTGCTGTCTGTGGAATTGATTGATTAGAAGGGAATGATGGAGTGCTGTCTGTGGAATTTGATTTGATTAGAGGGGAATGATGGAGTGCTGTCTGTGCGAATTTGAGTCCCCCTGTAATAAGGGTTTCTAAACCAGGAGTCTGGGTTGTGTTCCAAAATGGAACCTATTCCCTATTAAATGGAACCCCTATTCCTATTAAATGAACCCATTCCCTAATTTAAATGAAACCCTATTCCCTGTTAAATGGACCTCTATTCCCTATAAATGGAACCCTATTCCCTATATATGGAACCCTGTTATCTATTACATGGAAACCCTGTTATCTATACATAACCTGTATCTATCACACGGAACCCTGTTATCGATCACACGGAACCCTTGTTATCGATCAACACGAACCCTGTTACTCACACGAAAACCCTGTTATCGATCACACGGAACCCTGTTATCTGATACACGAACCCTTTATCGATCACACGGAACCCTGTTATCGATCACACGGAACCCTGTTATCGATCACACACGAACCCTTTATCGATCACACGGAACCTGTTATCGACACAACGGAACCCTGTTATCCGATCACACACGGAACCCTGTTATCGATCACACGGGAACCCTGTATCGATCACACGGAACCCCTGTTATCGATCACACGGAACCCTGTTCTCACCGAACCCTGTATCGATCACACGAACCCTAGTATCGATCACACGGAACCCTGTTAATCGATCACGTAGGAACCCTGTTATCGATCACGTGGAACCCTGTTATCGATCACGTGGAACCCATTTATCGATCACGTGGAACCCTATTATCGATCACATGGAACCCTGTTATCTATGAAATGGCCTAAAAAAGAATGAGCTCATTAGAAAGACCGAATGGATCCTATCCTTAGACATGGACCATCAACATGTTCCTTCGTTTCCTTTACAAGCATACTGCATGACATTACATTGGCAGGACATGACATTGGCATGACATGACTAGACATAACATTGGATTTACATTAGGATGACATTGGGTCCTAGATCCGTTAATTGAGGCTACTTCAACTCGGATGGTCAATGCTTTCAGCCTATTGAGATTGACCCTCATCTTTGTGTGCATCCCAACTACAAACCAGTAGTTCACTATATAGGAATAGGGTGCCATTTGGATGCCGGCCATTGTCGCTGTGTTAGGTTGACCCCAGTGACTCGTGATATAAAGTCGTTTTAGACTACTCCAGTTCATACTGTAGCTAGCTGGTTTAATGCTTTTCCCCAGTTGGTTGTTCAATATTTCTAGTTCCACTTTCCAATCAGATGCTCTCTCTCTTTCTGCTCTGGTTTCTGTCCAGTTAGGCTGAAGGAGGAACTACCCATACTGTCAAAGGACTATTCCCAATTACACACGCACGAAAGCACGCACGCACGCACGCACGCACACGCAAACACACACATGCTACCTGACTGACTTTTTCAGTGACTAAACACTAATTGTGTGTGTGTCAAAGTCAGTGACTGGGTCATCAAGGCTGACTGACGTAGGCGTATTCTGCGGTGGACATTGTTTTGAGGAAGTGAAATAAAATGCTTGGCCTGTGTTCACAATAGTAACCCAACCCGTAGGGCTTGGTGTTTGTCATTCCATTGAAACAGTCTTGGTGACATTCAATCAAAGACCTTTTAGATCTGCAAAAATACATGTTTGGTTCAACATACTCAGCAACAAGAAATCAAAGTGGGTGAAGAGTGTATAGACTCTGGGAGCCATAATATCCCATACCTCGGTCATATTCGGAAGAGCAAAACGTATCAAAATGTTGTTCAATGCAATAAGGAAAATAATAATTTCTTATTACACATTCAGGTGATCCCTCCGTTTCATTCTGTTTTGTTTTTTATATATGCAGAATATGCAGAAATCGCTCCGCCATTTCCTGGTTGCAAAAATGTGAATTGTGCTCCTAATTTCAGTTTGTGACAAAACAAGCAATGTATAGTCTAGATAATCATTGTACCAAATAAACTGCTGTGCATTAGTTTTTTAGTCTTTCTTTACATATTGCTGGTTTAAAAGTCCAAACAATAAAATGTGTTAATACCAACATGCTCTCCAGCTGGCCCAGGAAAGCTGGCTATTGACTTGGATTGAAAACAGCTGGCCCAGGAAAGCTGGCTATTGACTTGGATTGAAAACAGCTGGCCGGAAGGTGGCTATTGACTGAAAAGGGCACTTGGTCTCTCCTGCTTGATTGTTAATCAATAGGCCAGCAGAGTTGTGCTGGCAGCTTTACAACAGGAGGATGTTAAAAACTTCACGTCTTCCTAGCTGAGTCTAAATAGGCAACAGTCTGTATCCTAAATGGCAGTATGGTCCCTTTTTATAGTGTACTACTTTTGACAGGAGCCATAGGGAATAGGGTCACTACTTTTGACAGGACCCATAGGGAATAAGGTACACTACTTTTGACCAGGACCCATAGGGAATAGGGTACACTACTTTGACCAGGACCATAGGGAATAGGGTACACTACTTTTGACCTAGGACCCATTAGGGAATAGGGTACACTACTTTTGACAGGACCCTAAGGATAGGTACACTACTTTTGACCAGGACCCATAGGGAATAGGGTACAACTTTTTGACCAGGACCCATAGGGAATAGGGATACAACTACTTTTGACCAGGACCCATAGGGAATAGGGTACACTACTTTTGACAGGACCATAGGGAATAGGGTGCCATTTGGACGTGGCTATAGTCTTCAAACAGGCAGGAAGGCAGACATTTTATATTTGACTTTTTACCAGCGAGACCAGCAGCAAGTCAGATTCACTCTGAGATTTAAAGTGCCTCAGCTGATCGATGTAGTAGGACAGACGGTTCATGGAGGGCTGCTATTTCTACTGAGTGTCGCTGCAGCCACGTCCTTCGCTAGTTTATTCTTAGATGTCTGTTCCCACCAACAAACGTTGTGATTTTCAGAGAAAGTGGGACATTTATACCTAGCTGCTCAAAAAGGCTGTGTGGGTGTGTGATGTTTAACTAAGGAGTGTAGTGTTTGGGCAATCAGGTAGCAGACTCCAGCCAGGGCTGTTAATTCTTGTGCATTGGGAGACCCTCCAGCTATGTCATCACTAGGTCTGACAGCAGGGCCCGGCTAGGGGCCACTCCGTCACTGTGATTAGTGGACCACAGGACCCAGGTAGGGCCGCTCACAGGCCGGCTAGGGGCCCTCCGTCACTGTGGTTAGTGGGACCACAGGGCGGCTAGGGGCCACTCGTCACTGTGGTTAGTGGGACCACAGGGCCCGGCTCGGGCCGCTCGTCACTGTGGTTAGTGGGACCACAGGGCCCGGCTAGGGCCGCTCGTCACTGTGGTTAGTGGACCACAGGCCCGCTAGGGGCCACTCCGTCACTGTGGTTAGTGGACCACAGGGCCGGCTAGGGGCCGCTCGTCACTGTGGTTAGTGGGACCACAGGGCCCGGCTAGGGCCACTCCGTCACCGTGATAACACAGAGGGAGGGAGTCAGGCCCACATTACCATACGCATCATCAGGATCTCGTCATACACGTTGTTGTTTGGATCTTTTCCCTGGTAAGCCAAATGTTGTGAATCCGTTCATTATTTTAATGTTTTTATTATTTCACCTTTTATTTAACCAGTAGGCCAGTGAGAACAAGTTCTCATTTACAACGCGACCTGGCCAAGATAAAGCAAAGCAGTGTGACACAAACAACAACAACAGGGTTACACATGAATCAAACAAACGTTACTGTCAATAAAACAATAGAAAAATCTGTATACAGTGTGTTACAAATGGAGTAAGACAAAATAGGCCATAGTGGCGAAGTAATTACAATTTAGCAATTGACACTGGATTGATAGATTGCAGATGAGGATGTGTAAGTAGAAATACTGGTGTGCGAAAGTGCAGAAAAAACAACAAACAATCTTACCTCCCTCACTAGCTTTAAGCCACAGCTGTCAGAGCAGCTCACAGAATCATGCACCTGTAATAGCCCATCCAATCTACTCATCCTCATACTGTGTTTATTTATTTATCTTGCTCCTTTGCACCCCCAGTATCTCTTCTTGCACATTCATCTTCTGCACATCTACCATTCCAGTGTTTAATTGCTATATTGTAATTACTTCGCCACATGGCCTATTTATTGCCTTACCTCTCTTATCCTACCTCATTTGCACATGCTGTATATAGATTTTCTACTGTATTATTGACTGTTTTGTTTATCCATGTGTGTAACTCTGTGTTGTTGTATGTGTCGAACTGCTATGCTTTATTTTGGCCAGGTCGCAGTTGCAAATGAGAACTTGTACTCAACTAGCCTTCCTGGTTAAATAAAGATTAAAATATATATATTTTTTTTAAATAAATCCTTTGGGAGCAATTTCCAAATGCCTAGGTCACGTTCATCTGTTCAAACAATAGTACGCAAGTATAAACACCATGGGCCCACGCAGCCGTCACACCTCTCAGGAAGGAGACGCGTTCTGTCTCTTAGAGATGAACGTACTTTGGTGCAAATCAATCCCAGAACAACAGCAAAGGACCTTGTGAAGATGCTGGAGGAAACGGGTACAAAAGTATCTATATCCACAGTAAACGATATCCTATGTCGACATAACCTGAAAGGCCGCTCAACATGGAAGAAGCCACTGCTCCAAAACCACCATAAAAAATAAAAAAAGCCAGACTACGGTTTGCAACTGTACATGGGGACAAAGATTGTGCATTTTGGAGAAATGTCAAGGTCTGATGAAACAAAAAAGAATGTTTGGCCATAATGACCATAGTTATGTTTGGAGGAAAAAGGGAGAGGCTTGCAAGCGAAGATCACCTTCCCAACCGTGAAGCACGGGTGTGGCAGCATCATGTTCTGGGGGTGCTTTGCTGCGAGGTACTGGTGCACTTCACAAAATAGATGGCATCATGAGGCTGGAAATTATGTGGATATATTGAGCAGCAACATCTCAAGACATCAGTCATGAAGTTAAAGCTTGGTTGCAAATGGGTCTTCCAAATGGACAATGACCCCAAGCATACTTCCACAATTTGTGGCCAAAATGGCTTAAAGACAACACAGTCAAGTATTGGAGTGGCCATCACAAAGCCCTGACCTCAATCATATAGAAAATGTTGTGGCAGAACTGAAAAACGTGTCGAGCAAGGAGGCCTTACAAACCTGACTCAGTTACTCCAGCTCTGTCAGGAGGAATGGGCCAAACTTCACCCAACTTATTGTGGGAAGCTTGTGTAAGGCTACCTGAAACGTTTGACCCAAGTTAAACAATTTAAAGGCAATGTTACCAAATACTAATTGAGTGTATGTAAACTTTTGACCCACTGGGAATGTGATGAAAGAAATAAAAGCTGAAATAAATCATTCTCTCTACTATTATTCTGACATTTCACATTCTTCAAATAAAGTGGTGATCCTAACTGACCTAAGACAGGACTTTTTACTTGGATTAAATGTCAGGAATTGTGAAACTGAGTTTTAAATGTATTTGGCTAAGGTGTATGTAAACTTCCGACTCAACTGTACCTGCTGTAGCGCGTGCTACGGGTGGGTGGTGTTATCGTGACCAGTGAGCTGAGATAAGGCGGCGCTCTACCTAGCGAAGACTTATAGATGACCTGGAGCCAGTGGGTTTGGCGACGAATATGTAGCGAGGACCAACCAACGAGAGCATACAGGTCGCAATGGTGGGTAGTGTATGGGGCTTTGGTGATGGATGGCACTGTGRTAGACTGAATCCAATTTGCTGAGTAGAGTGTTGGAGRCTATTTTGTAAATKACATCRCCGAAGTCRAGGATCGGTAGGATRGTCAGTTTTACGAGGGTATGTTTRGCAGCATGAGTGRAGGATGCTTTGTTGCGRAATAGGAAGCCGCTTCTAGATTTMATTTTGGATTGGAGATGTTTGATATGAGTCTGGAWGGAGAGTTTCCAGTCTAGCCAGACACCTAGGTATTTGTAGTTGTCCACATATTCTAAGTCAGAACCGTCCAGAGTAGTGATGTTGGGCGGGTGCGTGCAGCGATCGGTTGAAGAGCATGCATTTAGTTTTACTAGCATTTAAGAGCAGTTGGAGGCCATGGAAGGAGAGTTGTGTGGCATTGAMGCTYGTTYGGAGGTTTAATAGCACAGTGTCCAAAGAAGGGCCAGATGTATACAGAATGGTGTCGTCTGCGTAGAGGTGGATCAAGGAATCACCCGCAGCAAGAGCGACATCATTGATGTATACAGAGAAAAGAGTCGGCCCGCGAATTGAACCCTGTGGTACCCCCATAGAGACTGCCAGAGGTGTCCGATTTGACACACTGAACTCTGTCTGAGAAGTAGTTGGTGAACCAGGCAAGGCAATCATTTGAGAAACCAAGGCTGTTGAGTCTGCCGAATGCGCATTAATACGCTCTGATGAAGGAAGCCTATATAGCATAGTTAATGAGTTGTGAGTCCAGTATAGGCAGTGTGTTGACCACATCTCAAAGCTTCTTCTCCTTTTCTTTCGAACTCAATCACTTTGTCAGCGCTTATGCTGCTATGTACAACAGAAAGGGGCTGGGCTGTAGCCAGCGTGAGTAGCTTGATTTGAAAGGAAATGGTTTAGGTCTATATATTTTTAGTCTTTTATGGCAGCGTTTCCAGAGGGTAATTCATTTAGTACTTCACTGTCATGTTCAGGTGAAATGTGTCCCACGGAAATAGTGATATGCAGCTATTGCAGTGCCCTAATATAGGTGTGTCTGTCTCTCTCCTCTCTCTCTCTCTCTCTCTTTATGTGGTTACCTTCTGTCTCTTATACACATCTAGATGTGTATAAGAGACAGCCCATAGACTGCCTGAGGTCCGGACAACAGGCCCTCCGATTTGACACACTGACCTCTATCTGAGAAGTAGTTAGTGAACCAGGCGAGGCAGCCATTAGAGAAACCAAGGCTGTTGAGTCTGCCGAATGCGCATTAATACGCTCTGATGAAGGAAGCCTATATAGCATAGTTAATGAGTTGTGAGTCCAGTATAGGCAGTGTGTTGACCACATCTCAAAGCTTCTTCTCCTTTTCTTTCGAACTCAATCACTTTGTCAGCGCTTATGCTGCTATGTACAACAGAAAGGGGCTGGGCTGTAGCCAGCGTGAGTAGCTTGATTTGAAAGGAAATGGTTTAGGTCTATATATTTTTTAGTCTTTTATGGCAGCGTTTCCAGAGGGTAATTCATTTAGTACTTCACTGTCATGTTCAGGTGAAATGTGTCCCACGGAAATAGTGATATGCAGCTATTGCAGTGCCCTAATATAGGTGTGTCTGTCTCTCTCCTCTCTCTCTCTCTCTCTCTTTAAGTGGTTCACTTTGTCGTCTTGTCATATTCATTTTGGCCTGCCACTATTTGTGCACATGGTTCCTGGTTCCTAAGAAAGTTGAATGTGTGCATAATCATGTTCGATAATATGCAGAACATGTCCTCAGGAAGTTGAAATATGTTATCAGGGCAATGTTCAGGCCAAGCAGAGTTAAGTCAATATTAAAGCGTTGTCTAAATATACCGGCTTTGAATAAGTAAATTCTAATGCCAATACTTGTGCATTTTTWAAAATGATACTCAAAATGAATAAGAAATGTTAATTTAAAACATCTAATTAAATATGACCGTATTAAGGTGTTATGTTGAGGGTTCTTCTGTTTGTACTGTGACAAACTGACTCCGGCTGGCTGTGGGACCACAGAGACCACTGCCACAGGCTCTCCAGCACGCCCCAGGCAACCAGGAGACACGACAAGTGCTGGCAAGAGGGACGCCTCCCAGTCACACACCCCACAACCAGGGCAGAGGTAGACGGCCATTGGGGGGGGGTCCCTGTCGGCTCTGACCGTGACAGTGGCACATTGATGAATGGGGATCACACTGGCTCCAGTGTAGCTGGGATTCCTGTGCTGCAGCAGGCAACCATGCCAACCATGCAGCCAACCATGCAGCCAACCATGCAGGCAACCATGCAGGCAACCATGCCAACCATGCAGGCAACCTAGCAGCTCTCTAGTATTTACTATGAAATAGTGTACTTGTGTAAGGGTGATTCAATAAGGAATAGCGCTTTCCATTCAGTTTTTCTCTACGTTTTTTGGGGGGGTGTCACCCTAAATCTAAATCTTTTGGGGGGTGTCACCAGCCTCCACTCTTCTGGGAAGGCTTTCCACTAGATGCTGGAACATTGCTGCGGGGAAACATTCAGTATCAACAATAGAGAATCAGGAAGGGGTTGAAATACTTTTTCACGGCACTGTATACATATACACACGTATATATACAGTATACACAGGCCTAATATCCCAACATCAGAGCCCAACCTCACTAATGTTCTTGTGGCTGAATGGAAGAAATGTTTACCCACAGCAATGTTCCAACATCTAGTGGAAAGCCTTCCCAGAAGACTGGAGGCTGTTATAGCAGCAATGTTCCAACATCTAGTGGAAAGCCTTCCCAGAAGACTGGAGGCTGTTATAGCAGCAAAGGGGGGGACCAACTCCATATTAATGCCCATGATTTTGGAATGAGATGTTGGACAAGCAGGTGTCCACATACTTCTGGTTGTGTGCGTATATATGTGTGTTCATACCATCTTTTCTTTCTCTGTACTCTCCTCCTCTCCCTGCAGGTCATCTACAACTCATTTGGAGGCACGTCTAAAGGACTACACTTTAACAACCTCATCATTGGCCTGGTGCTGCTGACTAGAGGACGAGATGGGGAGAAGGCCAAGTGTATGTTCTCTCTCTCTCTCCAACTTTCATTATTCTCTCTCTCTCTCCAACTTTCATTCTTCTGTCTCTGTCTCTCTCTCTCTCCAACTTTCATTCTCTCTCCAACTTTCATTCTTCTCTCTCTCTCAATAAATTGTGTGATTTGATGTGTGTGATGCAGCATGATGACTAGTAATGGACCTTCAGACTGCAGCTACTCTGGCTTCTGTCTGAGTCTGCCTGCCACTGATGAGACCAACCTGCCTTCCAGAATGAACTCATTAACTGTGTGTGTGGTGTGTCCAACCACAGACCTCTTCAGCCTGTTTGCCAGTGAGTCGGGCGGCTATGCGGCACGAGACGACATGGAGGCCGTGCTACGGGCGTTGGACGGGGAAGTCCCGCCGTCTCTAAGGAAGTGCTTCAACGAGGTCAGTCACAGATTACTGTCACCTGTCACCTGTCAATCACCCAGACTGACACTTTGACTGACACACAATACACTCCTCCTCTCTAGTCATCACTCAGTCGGAGGTTCCGGTCACACTGTGTGTGTGTGTGTGTGTGTGTGTGTGTGTGTGTGTGTGTGTGTGTGTGTGTGTATTTACACAATACACCCTTCCAAGAATAATAATATCATTAGCAAACTGCAGATTACCTCTTTAACATAAAACAGTAGCATGTGTATGTATATATATATATTATTTTTTTTTAAATCCCAGCCCTCGTCCTCGCAGGAGGCCTTTTGCCTTTTGATAGGCCATCATTGTAAATAAGAATTTGTTCTTAACTGACTTGCCTAGTTAAATAAAGGTTAAAGGTAAAAAAATATATAATCGTGTAAATAACTGCCGGTCTCATGGTAATTGGCCGTTAATTAACATAAACACATTTGGCATCTCCTGGCTTCCACACACATCCTACAAGCCACTGATGCAGACGTTAGGAACATCTACATAAAAATAAAAAAAGTCTAATAAATCCATGTAATATAGTCTACACCATCGCAATAAATCCATTATGTATTTTAGACCGGTCTAAAGAAACATTATGACATGAAGAAAATGTATTGTACAGAATATAAACTGGCCTTCTGTGTCATCTGGCTATGAGCCAGGCCCTAAGCTTGTTCTTTTAGCAGACGGCTTAAAAGACCCGTGAAATTAATTTATATGATTTTATAGTAAAAATAATATAATTAAATGTAGTTATTTTTTGTAACTTTAGTTGTGAATGAATCAAACCTTAGAATGTCTTAGATATCAAACCATAAATGGGCTGCATGATGCGACTATATAGGTTATTGATGATTTGAGGAAGTCGCAACAAAAATAATAATACTTCCGTTCTGTTCCTCGCCTCAGGCTGTTCTCTCATCAAGTTATCATATCACCCGTAAGACTATTCTCAATTTAATCCTCTCTTTGCTAATTTGTCAAAATTTGTTTTGGTTTAGAATGGCCCATTTATCAAATGGGCGGGAACAGGGACAGGGACAGGGACAGGGACAGGGACAGAGGCAGAGGCAGAGGCAGAGGCAGAGGCAGAGGCAGAGGCAGAGGCATTATCTTTATGCACTGGAATATCAAATGAGGCCACTTTCCTGCCATTTAATTTTTCACTCATGTTGTGTCGGCTACTCTGGTTGTTTCACTCCACACATCAACCTCTGTTTTGAGGAGCATGTAGCCTCTCGCTGCGGGACAGCTGATATTCCGCCACGGGCTCTCCAAACCCGTTCCTGTAGCTGCCCTGTGCTTCAATTTGGGGAAACYGAGTGAAATCTGTTCGGGGAACATCGATAATAACACGTTTTCACAACGAAACAACATATTTGATTTAAACTGTTGCCAGCCCCTCTGTATGCGCGCTGGAGAAAGGAAGGAAGGGAGGAGATGGAAGGTAAAGGTAATGTTGTCCGCCTATTTATGAAAATATAAAACAAATGCCCTTATTACCAGGCTATTCTAAATCAAATACATATTCACTATAATTGTAGATAAACTCTGTAAGCCGCCCTGCTCAATCACTGAACCGACATTATCACCTAGGCCTGTACAGTTCTCTGCCGTTGTATAACGACACAATTATTATTTTAATTCGCGGTTTTTATCAGACTAATTACACATTTTGTTGTGTTACAGCCTGAATTAAAAATGGATTTCATAGATTTTTTTCTTCGTCTCCTTTTTTTCTCTCTCCCAGCCTCACACAATACCTCAAAATGGCAAAGTGAAAATATGTTTTYAAATTGTTGCAAATTTATTGAAAGTGAAACACAGAAATATCACATTTACATAAGTATTCACACCCCTGAGTCAATACTTTGTAGAAGCACCTTTGACAGCGATTACAGTCTTTCTAAGTTAGTCTCTAAGATCCATTTTTATTCTTTAAAAACTTCTTCAAGCTCTGTCAAATTGGTTTTTGATCATTGCTAGAGAGACATTTTCAGGTCTTGCCATACATTTTCAAGTAGACCTAAGTCAAAACTCAGCCACTCGGGAACATTCACTGTTTTCTTGATAAGCATAAAATGTAGATTTGGCCTTGTGTTTTAGGTTATTGTCCTACTGAAAGGTGAATTAATATTCCAGTGTCTGGTGGTAAGCAGACKGAACCAGGTTTTCMTCTAGGATTTTGCCTGTGCTCATCTCCATTCTGTTTCTTTTTTATCCTGAAAAACTCCCCAGTCCTTAACGATTACAAGCATAGTCATAACATGATGCAGCCACCACTATGCTTGAAAATATGGAGAGTGGTACTCAGTAATGTGTTATATTGGATTTGACCAAACATAACACTTTGTATTTAGGGTAAAAAGTTAATTGTTTACCACATTCTTTGCAGTATTACTTTCGTGTCTTGTTGCAAACAAGATCCATGTTTTAAAATATTTGTATTCTGTTTAAGGTTTCCATCTTTTCACTTTCTCAATTAGGTTACTATTGTGGAGTCACTACMATGCTGATCCATCCTCAGTTTTCTCCCGTCACAGCCATTAAACTCTGTTTTAATGTCACATTTGGCCTGATTGGGTGATACCTAGTCACTTTGTAGTATTGATACACCATCCAAAGTGTAATTAATAACTTCATTTTTTTATACCCATCTACCAATTGATGCCCTTCTTCTTTGAGAGAAATTCCTGGTCTTTGACTGTGGGGACCTTACAATTATCTGTATGTGTGGGGGTACGGAGATGAGGTAGTCATTCAAAACTCATGTTAAGCAATATTATTGCACACAGTGAAAGTCCATGCAACATATTATGTGCCTTCTAGTTTTTACTCCTTAACTATGAAATAACACGTACGGAATCATGTTGTAACCAAAAAAGTGTTAAGAATCTAAAATATATTTTAATTTGTTTAATACTGAACTTTTGACTGGTACTATACATATATATGCCTGCTTTGATATCATGTGGTCTTGTGTGTAGGACAGTGACCAACAAAAATCTARATTTAATCCATTTTAAATTTGAGCTGTAAGACAACAACATTTTGTAAAAGTTTAGGGGTGTGAATACTTTCCCGAAGGAACTGTAGTTCATGCATAAGATCTAATATTCATTAGTGTTTTTTTTATTTTTAAATGAATCGTCAGCTTAGAAAACACTGTCCATTTCGTCGTTAGGCTTCGTAAATAACATCCGCAACGACCATGTTTTACACTCACTTTCAAAGTCTTAACGAGCTTCTTTCTTAAAATGTTATCAATCACAGTGAGGTGAGATTTGAAACGGCACATACTGTTTTAATAAGTGTTTTTGGCATTTGCATTGTCAGAGTGGTTCACAGAGACAAATAGCACCCTGAGTACCAGGCCATCAGTGACCCGTCGATCGCTAGCGAGCTGGCTACTACCAACGCATGTACGGAGTGCATAAAAGGAGATTACCGTGACTCAACGGTCACGTGGAATTTTACTGCGGTCATGACTGCTGGTGTGGCGGTAATATGGTCACCGAAACCGCCCTAGTTGCTAGTTCCTTACTAATTAGTGACTTTAATTCGTCAATCAAGTACAAAGGAGGAGTGAAAACCCGCGGCCACTTGGCCTTCCTCGGGATGAGTTTGACACCTGTGGTCTAGGTCATAGAAAAAGAGCAAGTGTTCCTAATGTTTTGTACACTTTTGTATTTGTTTGTAACTCTATTGGCCAATGACACTTCCACAATACACCTATAATATAAACGCTAATCCCTGTCCGTCTCCCATGTTTCCTCCCGCTACCTCCTTTATGATTTGGTAACAAGTTGTTGATGTTTTTTTTGTTTCTTTTGTCTCAGGGGGAGAAAGTCAACTATGAACGCTTTAAGAACTGGCTCCTTCAGAACACTGAGGCGTTCACCTTCTCCCGTTGGCTGCTCTCCGGAGGCGTGTCTGTCACCCTCACAGACGACAGCGACACGCCCACCTTCTACCAGACTCTGGCCGGAGTCACACACTGTGAGTGACCGCTACCGTACTCCCCTCTAGAGGTCCAGTCCTACCCTGTAAATAAACTGTTGCTACTGAAAGGCTTCTATGGAATGTGGTGTTCATCTGGGTAAAGTCATTTGGTATTTAAGGCTTCTATGGAATGTGGTGTTCATCTGGGTAAAGTCATTTGGNGTATTTAAGGCTTCTATGGAATGTGGTGTTCATCTGGGTAAAGTCAACAACAACAAAAAGTGATGGCATCTCCCAAAAAGACAGATAAATTTACCTGACTGTTCTAGTTCGGTGCACATATTTCATGTTATTTGTCACCCTCTGTCACATTCTCTTTGTCATTCATGTCCCTCCTCCTTTTTCTGTCCATTGGAAAGAAAGCTCTTACATGTAAGCTGTGTCCCAGACCAATCAAAGATCTTAGCTGCTTCCTGTCCTGAGAGCAGGAGAGATCTTTGCTGCCAATCCAGGAGAGTACCTGCAGACAGCTCGTAATCTGCTGCTGCCCACTCCCAGATGATCCTCTTAACTCTGAGCGGTGTGTGTGTGAGAGAGTTCAGGTGTGTGTGTGTGTGAGAGAGTTCAGGTGTGTGTGTGTGTGTGTGCACTCTTTGGCCGTGAGGCGAGCACCTTCTCCGTGCATGGACTTTCTAGAACATACTTCACTCTTGGCTAAGACGCCATCACCGACCGGACACACACACAACATACGCCATGGAGGACTGACAGGCTTGTTGCCGGGTTGAGATACTATTGGAAAATCCTTGTATTGGAACCAGGATGGCATGAGGTAACGTGGTGTGTGTTTTTCCTGAGCTGTTAGCCGTCGGTCGGTGGAGTYTACTATGGTACACGTCAGTCCTGTCGGTACGTCCCAGGGCGAATATGGTATGGTACCTCTGTTGTCACTCTGACAGAGTCACTCCTCTAGGTGGGTACTGGGCACACCACTGGACCTCCTGTAGACTAGTGTCTCRTCTCAAAAGGCACCCTATTCCCTATGACGTGTACTACATTTGACCAGGACCCATAGGGCTGTGGCCAAAAATAGGGAATTGGGTACCATTTGGGACTGCCTAGGAAGTGGTCAACACTGACACTAGTGTGTTTTTTTTTTGTTAACAATGAACCGATAGTTGGAGTGAGTTAGTGGTTTGTATTTGCTGTGTAATCCTCTTCCTGTTGTGGTGGCTGGTGCAGGAAGTAAAAGCACGAAGAAGCACTTTTTTTCCACTTTCAGATTGTGGAAGTGTATATTTGGAGGTCTTGTGTGAACTCGCTCGCGCGGCTTGTTTTACGAGACCCAAGCGCAGAATGCCAATCATTTCTCTCTGTATGCCAGTCTACTCAGTAATGGAGATGTAGCCTCTTGTTTTGAGAACAAAATACTGTCAGCCTGTATTTTAAACAGGCTCAAACCGCAAGCTCCAGCCATCTTTAAAAGAGATCAGTCTCAACCAGCCAGGTCCTGTCCTGAAATGGAATGTTAGCCAAATAGCCTAGCGGTTTACCTAGCATGCTAAGCTAGGAAATTTGTCCCAAATGGCACCCTATTCTCTACAATGGTGTACTACTTTTAACGGCAGTGAATCACAGGTCCAGCAGTCAGTCAGTCAGGGGATGAGGCATGTCCTGGAGCTGATCCATAGGAGAGGTAATGAGTTTTATAGATTAGCAGTGTCAGGCAGGCTGGAGCAGCAGTCTGATTTAATGACACACAGCAACAAGATGAGCAGGTGTCTATTCTCCCTCAGCTCTGCTTTCCTTGCTCGTCCCTATCAGGCCTTAACCACAGCACTATTCGCTGCTAGGCTAGCCCACGCTGGCCTGCGTTCAGTAAACACAACACAAATAGCTTTCATTCAGGTTTGTTTAGCGTTTGGGATTGATACATTGACTATATTGGTGTTCTCTGTTTTTCTGAAAGACCAGTTGGAGGACCTATCTTTTTGGGTGTTGTGTGTGTGTGTCCGTACGACGTGTGTGTGTGTGTTTGTAGATTTTAGTATTGTCGAACTGTTCTACTCTTAAAGGGGCATTCAGTCAGTCAGGGGCGGGCCCCACCACACACACCTCCCATTCCACACCATGCTTCTCAATATTAATCCACCATTACTTCCCCCAAGCCATCTCCAGACTCTCTCTCTCTCTCTTTCTCTCTCTCTCTTTCTCGCTCTCTCTCTCTCTCGCTCTCTCTTCCTCTCAATTCAATTCAAGGGACTTTATTGGCCTGGTAAACATATATATGTTAACATTGCCAAAGCAAGTGAGGTAGATAATATACAAAAGTGAGGTTGTGTTCTCTATTTGTTTAAACCTGATGTTTCAGAGCATTTCTCTGAGGAGGGAAGGACTCAACGGCGGTTAAAAGGTTATTGAACCGCTGAAGCTGTTGGTGTTTACTTGTTTCCAATCAGGCCTCTTGACCTCTCCACTTCTCTCTTTCTCCATCAGTCTTCAGATTGAACACACACACACACAACAATTTAACTCTCCACAGAGACAACTGGACCCTGCTGAGGTGGGCTCTTCCAGGAATAAACCTCAGGAGAATGGATAGATGGATGGATGGGAAGAGGGATGGATGGATGTAGGGAGGGAGAGAGAGGTTGTATGAAGGGGAAAGAGAGGATGGATGGGATGGATGGATGGATGTATGGATGGATGGGAAGAGAGGATAGGATGGATGTATGAATAGAGGGGATGGAGGGGGAGAGAGGATGGAGGGGGAAAGAGAGGATGGATGGAATGGATGGAGGGGAAGAGAGGATGGATGGAATGGAGGGGAAGAGAGGATGGATGGATGGAGGGGGAGAGAGGATGGATGATGGAGGGGAGAGAGGAATGGATGGTGAGGATGGATGGATGGGGGGAAGAGAGGATGGATGGATGGAGGGGAGAGAGGATGGATGGATGGATGGAGGGGAAGAGAGGATGGATGGATGGAGGGGAAGAGGATGGATGGATGGATGGAGGGGAAG
The DNA here is from genome assembly GCF_002910315.2 of Salvelinus sp. IW2-2015. Taxonomy (NCBI): domain Eukaryota; kingdom Metazoa; phylum Chordata; class Actinopteri; order Salmoniformes; family Salmonidae; genus Salvelinus; species Salvelinus sp. IW2-2015. The sequence continues at coordinate 24,064 of NW_019943639.1, read as the reverse complement.
AGAGGATGGATGGATGGATGGATGGAGGGGAAGAGAGGATGGATGGAGGGGAAGAGGATGGATGGATGGGAGGGGAATGAGGATGGATGATGGAGGGGAAGAGGATGTGATGGAGGGGAAGAGGATGGATGGATGGAGGGGAAGAGGATGGATGGATGGAGGGGAAGAGAGGATGGATGGATGGAGGGGAAGAGAGGATGGTGGATGGAGGGGGAAGAGAGGATGGCTGGATGGATGGATGGATGGATGGATAGAGAGAGGATGGATGGATGGAGGGGAAGAGGAAATGGATGGATGAGAGGATGGATGGATGGAGGGGAAGAGAGGGATGGATGGATGGATGGGAAGAGAGGATGGATGGATGGATGGAAGAGAGGGATGGATGGATGGATGGAGGGGAGAGAGGGATGGATGGATGGATGGAGGGGAAGAGAGGATGGATGGATGGAGGATGGAGGGGAAGAGAGGATAGGATGGATGGAGGGGGAGAGAGGATGGATGGATGGAGGGGGAGAGATGATGGATGGAGGGGAAAGGAATGGATGGAGGGGAAGAGGATGGATGGATGGATGGAGGGGAAGAAGAGGATGGATGGATGGAGGGGAAGAGAGGATGGATGGATGGAGGGGGAGAGAGGATGGATGGAGGGGAAGAGGATGGATGGATGGAGGGGAAGAGAGGGATGGAATGGATGGATGGAGGGGAAGAAGAGGATGGATGGATGGATGGATGGAGGGGAGAGAGGATGGAATGGATGGATGGAGGGGAAGAGAGGATGGATGGATGGAGGGGAGAGAGGATGGATGGATGGAGGGAAGAGGATGGATGGAGGGGAAGAGGATGGATGGATGGAGGGGAAGAGAGGATGGATGGATGGATGGAGGGGAAGAGAGGATGGATGGGATGGAGGGGAAGAGAGATGGATGGATGGAGGGGAGAGAGGATGGATGGAGGGGAAAGGATGGATGGAGGGGAAGAGGATGGATGGATGGAGGGGAAGAAGGATGGATGGATGGATGGAGGGGAAAGAAGAGGATGGATGGATGGATGGAGGGGAAGAGAGGATGGATGGATGGAGGGGGAGGATGGATGGATGGATGGATGGAGGGGAAGAGGATGGATGGAGGGAAGAAGGATGGATGGATGATGGATGGATGGATGGATGGATGGAAAGAGAAGAGAGGATGGATGGATGGATGGAGGGGAGAGAGGAAATGGATGGAGGGGGAGAGAGGATGGATGGATGGATGGAGGGGAATGAGAGGATGGATGGAGGGAAGAGGATGGATGGATGCATGGAGGGGAAGAGGATGGATGGATCATGGAGGGGAGAGAGGATGGATGGATGGAGGGGAGAGAGGATGAATGGAGGGGGAGAGAGGATGGATGGTGGCGGGAGAGCGGATGGAATGGATGGATGGAGAGAGGAGGATGGAATGGATGGATGGAGGGGGAGAGAGGATGTATGATGGCATGGAGGGGGAGAGAGGATGGATGGAATGCATGGAGGGGGAGAGAGGCAGGATAGGATGGAATGCAATGGAGGGGGAGAGAGGATGGATGGATGCATGGAGGGGGAGAGAGGATGGATGTAGGGAGGGGGAGAGGGAGAGGATGGATGTAGGGAGGAGGAGAGGATGGATGGAAGAGGGAGAGATGAAAAGCTCCTCTCAATCCACCCACACATCCCAATCTGCAGCTCACTGCTATAGGCTGGCGATATTATCCCCCAGTGACATCACTGTCTTATTGACCCATCCGTCTTATAAATACAGACAGCAAACTAGGATGTCGGCCATAGCAGTGAGATTTAAGAACCAGCTTGGATTTGTGGTGGAAATCCGGAATGGTCTCCTCTCCTGTCATAGAGTGAATATGACTTGGAACTGCATCCCAAATGGTGCCCTATTTAGTAGTGTACTATGTAGGGGCGCAGTCTTAATTTGTGTATGTATGTTTTGACACCTGTCTTGAGTCACATGTATGGGATGACTCATGGGACAGTGCGGTGGAAAGGGAAGCCTGGGCTAGTATGAACTAGCGAGCCGTAGGCTAATCTTATCAGTGTAAAGCTGTGGATTAGCGCGGTGGAGTGGGAGGATGAACCAGGATCTCTGACTCTGGGGCTGGCTGGCAGGTTTCATACTTAACAGTAGCTATATTGGTACACCTAGTGAGCCTTGGCCCTGCCTTTTTGAGTTTGAGTCATGGTCTCACCTCAAGACTAACYGGGATAGACTAAATCACTTACAGATGGGGGTCGCAAAATTCCGGTACCCAGAATCCCCAGGTTATTCCTAGAAATCCCGATTTGTAAGCTTCCCGGGAATCAGGGGAATTAACAGGAAATCTTGAATCCTCTAACCAGGATTTCTCTTGTGGGAAAGTTACTGGAGTTTTGCAACCCTACTTACAAGATCTGGGACCAGGCTACTCGAGACGACTGTCCTCCTGACCTGCTCGTGAACAAAACTGTCCATATGTCCATCAGAATGGAACCGTGAMACGTGTTGACGTCATCGGGCGTGGCTCCATGTCTCCATCCAAGTTCATGTAGTCCACTATATTGAGATTAACTGATACTGGGTGACACTTTTGTTTCCTTTCCTTACTAACACTGCTAGGTCATGTGACTTTTGTTCTAGTGAGAAGATGCTCGGTGAATCTACAAAAAAAACACTCTAGGTTGGTTGCCATTTTTTTTTTTTTATATATAAAAGTGTTTTCTTCTTCTCCTCTCCCACAGTAGAAGAGTCTGATATCATTGACTTGGAGAAGCGCTACTGGCTGTTGAAAGCCCAGTCCAGGACCGGACGCTTTGACTTGGAAACCTTTGTCCCGCTGGTCTCTCCTCCTATTCACGCTTCGCTAAGTGAAGGTATGGCATATTTCTGATGTATTTTTGATGCCAGCCGGATGTTATGGGGACATGGTAAACCTGGTTCCCCCAGCTAGACAGTCACCCATGAACATTCAAACACAGTAATACACACACACACACAATCATGTATACATGCCATAATTTGTATGAGTATATATTGTGTGTGGATTATTTAGATGACAAGCCGTTCTGATGGTCTCTCAATGTTAAAACCACGTTGTTGTTTGGACTATGACCCACTGCTTGTGTTGTAAGAGGGTTTTGTTGTTGAACGAAAACATGGGGGTTTGGCCGAGCGATAGCTGCTGGGCTGGCCTTGGGAAAAGTTGTTTTTTGCGCTAGCTGACACAAACGTTTGCTAATAGCTGACATTGTCAAACACGCAAGGTTAACAGCTAACGTTAGCTAGCGAGCTAACTTGACTACAAAGACAACGATGTCAACACTGACCAGAACAGGAGAACGTTGTCCGTGCGCGTGTTTCAGTAGTAGCCGCTAGAGATGCTTCCTGTCACTACCCTGAGTCTCAGAGCGAGGCACAATGAAGGTTGTTCGGGTGGGCAGGGATTTATTGCAAAGACACGCCTTTCCTCAATGCCAGGCCAGTGGCCATGTTTTCTTTTTCAGTCCCCATGTTTATGAATATTAATGTGATCCTTGTGATTTGGTTCGATATGAGTTCCCAAAAGATCTGATACCAAACCTTCACACAAAACTATTTCTCTTCTTTTTTGCAGATATCCATTTTGTAGTAGAACATGGTTAACTTGTCTTTTTTGATCTCGTTTYCCAGGTTTGTTTCATGCGTTTGATGAGAACCGGGACAATCACATTGACTTTAAGGAGATCTCCTGTGGCCTGTCTGCCTGTTGCCGGGGGCCCGTCGCCGAGAGGCAGAAATGTAAGAGCTGCTCTGTGATCTGTTGTAGTAGGTAGAGAGTAGTGATTTCCTAACCTAAGGCTTCCTTTCACACGTTATGGTGTACTGTGTGAGTGGAAGAGCTGCAGTGCTTTTCCCCAATCTCCTTATGTTGTAAAAACATGTGGTTCTTGTTTTTTACGATCGTCTACTGCCTCTGAATAGTCATTAGTATGTCATCTATCCTGTCATCTAGATTCTCATCAGGCCTTGAAATTACATTTTCACGCTTGGAAATGGCAGCAGATATTGGAAACTTAAGACTCCAGTTAATTATCTAAGTAACTCACTGCAGATCACACGGAGGAATACAGATGACGAGCACAACATATTTGGTATAACTGCGGCTTGAGGAGTCTGTAGTTAGAAATTACAGTGTTATGTTATAGAGTATTTTTGTACCCTTTCTTTCTCTCTCGTGTTTCCCCAGTTTGTTTCAAAGTGTTTGACGTGGACCGGGATGGGGTTCTGTCTCGAGACGAAATCCACGAGATGGTAGCCGCACTCCTGGAAGTGTGGAAGGACAATCGCACGGACACACTTCCTGTAAGTACTGCTGGACACGGACACACTTCCTGTAAGTACTGCTGGACACGGACACACTTCCTGTAAGTACTGCTGGACACCGCTCCCTGTAAGTACTGCTGGGCACGGACACCGCTCCCTGTAAGTACTGTTGGACACCGCTACCTGTAAGTACTGCTGGACACCGCTCCCTGTAAGTACTGCTGGACACGGACACCGCTCCCTGTAAGTACTGCTGGACACCGCTCCCTGTAAGTACTGCTGGGCACGGACACCGCTCCCTGTAAGTACTGCTGGGATACAGGCTAAATGGATAATGTAATGGAGGTGGTTGGGTTTGATAAGTAAGCTACCTTACCTAAGTTCTGACTCTCATTATCCTGTTTTCAGGAACTGCTCACCAACGTGTCGGACATAGTGGAGGGAATCCTGAAGATGCACGACACGACCAAGGTGAGAATCTTCTAGGATATACAATAGGTGTTTTTGTCTGTAACGTGATTGGATAAATATCTCATAATGCTACTGCTGTCCACTGACATTTTAACCCTCGTCTTTGACCCTAACCTTTTTGACTTAACCTTTGAACCTCACACACAGCTGGGTCACCTGACCCTGGAGGACTACCAGATCTGGAGTGTGAACAGTGCTCTGGCCAACGAATTCCTCAACCTGCTGTTCCAGGTCAGAACACACACACACACACTCACACTCACACACTC
>NW_019943639.1:16160-17582 GCF_002910315.2 Salvelinus sp. IW2-2015 | reverse complement strand
CAGCCAGTGGTGGACGCTGTGGAAAGACTACGTCAAATATGTGAGTGGAAGTCCAAGGCTGCGTCCCAAATAGCGCCAGGGCCCATAGGGTCAAATGTAGTGTACTACATAGGGAATAGGGTGCCAAGTGAAGCCCCCTAAATGGAACCCCTAACTGTTACGTTGAAGAGCAGAATATGATCATCACAACACACCAAGGTTACTAACCATTCTACCCTCTCCTCTCTCTCTCTCCTCAGGACCACAAGTCCATCGTGGTGGATCAGCCCTCTATCCTCTCCTCTCTGAGGAATCCTCAGGCCTCTGCCACCGTCAAGCCTGCCCCCCTGGAGCCAGGGTTAGGGGTACGCTGTGTAGCGGAAGGTCTGCCCGGCCCAGCCAGCGCCTCAGAGGAGAGGTCCCCTGATGCTGTGTCCAGCGCCTCTGAAGCAACAGAGACCCAAAGCACAGGTCAGTGACCGGACCACTAGGCAGCGCTGTGCATGCTGTTACAACCTCAAACTATGGGTTATAACGGTTTATTCACTATTTATAAACTACTTATTAATTCATGGTTTACCCTTTTATAAACTACTTTTAACCCTTTTACAACCCCTCTAAGGGTACCTTAACCTGAATGTAAAGTGTTTCTCTGATGCCGTCACCCCCCCCCTTCCTCCTCCTCCTCCTCCTCAGTGGTGACCCCCCAGGCCGGCCCCTCAGCCACAGAGATCTGTTTTGCCCGGCAACACAACATGTCAGACAACAACCAGTGTTTCTCCAGGGCCAACGGCCACATCCCCTCCCTCTCCCAGTCCCATCTGGCACCTCAGAGACCTGGAGCCATCGACAACCAGCCCCTGGTCAACACAGACCCCATGAAGGTGTGTGTTTGCCCCCTATATTATATAGTGGTTACATTAGCTATTTCTAATACGTTGTCTTGTCCATTTTCCGAACATCAAGTTGTTGATTTAAGTTCACAGAGAAAAGTGTTATTCCATCCAAACTCTCCCACTGAGCCTCTCTCGCTCTCTCTCTCTTTTTCCTCCTAGTTATGTGGTCTCAGCCCTGTGATGATACGGCCAGGCATTAGGCATGGCCTGTGTATCTCCATCAGTAATGGAGGAGTAGAGAGGGCAATGTGTGTCCTGTTCCCCAGTCTCTCTCCTGTTCCCCCAGGCCCCCACATTGACCATGGAGGGAGGCCGGCTGAAGCAGTCCCTACAGCTGGTGGCGGGCAGGGACTTTGAGACGGTACCAGAGCCTGTGTGGAGGGCACTGTTCCACTGGTATGGAGCCAACCTCAGCCTGCCACGACCGGTATGTATGGACCACAACCTCCCCTCACACTATCACTGAACCGTAGATGGACCACAACACAACCACTGAACTGTAGATGGACCACAACACAACCACACAACCACTGAACCGTAGATGGAC
>NW_019943639.1:9786-15450 GCF_002910315.2 Salvelinus sp. IW2-2015 | reverse complement strand
GAGGGAGGTACTGGTTGGGCGGAGGGAGGTACTGGTTGGGCGGAGGGAGGTACTGGTTGGGCGGAGGGAGGTACTGGTTGGGCGGAGGGAGGTACCGGTCGGGTGAAGGTACTCCTCTCCTTTTTTCCAGGTGATCCAGCAGACGAAAACAGGCCGTGCTGAGCTGGAGCTCTTCCCACGCTACCTCCTCTTCCTGCGGCAGCAGCCCGCCACACGCACCCCCCAGTCCAACATCTGGGTTAACATGGGTATGACCAGCCTGAGAATGTTCCCCCAGCACCTCCCCAGAGGTAACGTAAGCCTGCAGCAAGAAAGAAAGACGGCCTGCTAGGAGCCAACAAACGCTACTACTACTACTGTAGTCCAGCCCTAATCATGCTGTTATAATGGACTGGTCCACCCCTAATCATGCTGTTATAATGGACTGGTCCACCCCTAATCATGCTGTTATAATGGACTGGTCCACCCCTAATCATGCCCCTAAAATGGACTGGTCCACCCCTAATCATGCTGTTATAATGGACTGGTCTGGCCCCTAATCATGCCCCTAAAATGGACTGGTCCGGACCCTAATCATGCCCCTAAAATGGACTGGTTCGGCCCCTAATCATGCTGTTATAATGGACTGGTCCGGCCCCTAATCATGCCCCTAAAAGGGACTGATCCTTCCCCTAATCATGCCCCTAAAATGGACTGGTCCGGCCCCTAATCAAGTTCTTAGAATGGACTGCAGGATGAGTCATGGTCCATAGGGGGGTGGATATGGTGCCCACTGACCATACTAAAAGACACTGAGAGCCTAACGCTTCCTCTTCTGTCCGCATAGCCTTGTTGTCACAACAGTGGTGCTATAAAGCTTGACACGCCCTTCGTAAAGCCTACGTTAAAAAAAAAAAGTGTTATAATGATGACATAACAGAAACTGTAAACAACAGCTGATGGCAACGCTAGCCAATTAGCCTACTTTAACAGATTGTGTTTAATTCAGGTGCGGTAAACCCAGGTTAGCTTATTCCATCTCTTATGTCATGGGGCAGTGTGATGTGGGCCACACCATGGGGTGTCAAGTCAATGTAAACAAAATGATTATGTAGGTTTCTGTTATATTATGAGATTTTCTAGTTAGTCAAGTTTGTAATTTCCAGGCGGTTTATGTGCCTGAACCTCCACTAATGTAGCTCTATGGTAATCAGATTGGGGATGTGCTGCAGAGGCACTATGAGGCATTGGAGTGGCGCACAGAGGCCCTATGATGCATTGGAGTGGCGTACAGAGGCACTATGAGGCATTGGAGTGGTGCACAGAGGCACTATGAGGTATTGGAGTGGTGCACAGAGGCACTATGAGGCACTGGAGTGGTGCAAAATGAGGCACTGGAGTGGTGCACTATGAGGCACTGGAGTGGTGCACTATGAGGCACTGGAGTGGTGCACTATGAGGCACTGGAGTGGTGCACTATGAGGTATTGGAGTGGCGCATAGAGGCACTATGAGGCATTAGAGTGGCGCACAGAGGCACTATGAGGTATTGGAGTGGCGCACAGAGGCACTATGAGGCATTGGAGTGGTGCTCAGAGGCACTATGAGGTATTGGAGTGGCGCACAGAGGCACTATGAGGCATTGGAGTGGTGCACAGAGGCACTATGAGGCATTAGTGGTGCACTATGAGGCATTGGAGTGGTGCTCAGAGGCACTATGAGGCATTGGAGTGGTGCACACAGAGGCACTATGAGGCATTAGAGTGGTGCACTATGAGGCATTGGAGTGGCACACAGAGGCACTATGAGGCATTAGAGTGGTAATCTAATCGGACCGGTGCTATCAGATATCTGGCCCAGAGGAGTTAGTTTGGCTCCAGTCACAAATACCAGCTGACCAGGCATAGAAATAATCATATATAATATACTGTATGCTATTTAGCAGATGCTTTTATCCAAAGCGACTTAGTCATGCGTGCATACATTTTATGTATGGGTGGCCTCAGCGGGAATCGAACCCACGATCACATTTGCTGCAAGTGCCATAGAATGACTAGACCCAGACATACTGACCAAAGAGCAAGGCTGTGCTGCTGGGAGAAATATGCTGTTTACAGCTTTTGATTCATTCTGTTTGCTTTCAAAGTATTGACAAAGTACAACCGATCAATCACAGATTAAGGTTTTCTTTTTTTCTTTTTTTGGGGCTTTAATTTTAAAATCAGTAATAATCAGTTCCATTTTTGTTTTTAGTAATTGTTTATTAACTGAACTAATATTGATTTTTGTTGACTTATGATTGAATCAGATTTGAATCTTGTGAGTCACTAATGAGTTGATTTTAATGAATCAGTCTATTAATTAAATGATCTAATCTAAAACACACTTTCTTGCTGCTTCCTTACAACTAATCCTCCACGAGCTGAACTATTCTCTCTTGTAATAATGTGTTGATTTAACACTCACAGGCTGTGTGCGTCTGTGTGCGTCTGTGTGCGTCTGTGTGCGTCTGTGAGCGTCTGTGTGTGTGTTTCTGTTACAAGACTTTGGGAGCTCACAACCCCACAACACACACACACACACACCACACACACACACAACACAACACACACACACACCACACACACACCTGTTGAGTTCATAGAGGTGTACTTCCTGAGATGAAGTAAGCAGTGAGGGCGTGTGTGCTCACACACTGGATGCTAGAGTTCATGAAAAGCACGTGTTGCCTAGGGTTACTGAGGGCCCGTGGCACCCCTTCCTTGAGCAACTGGGGGGGGGGGGGCGGGGGGGGAGGCCCGGCGGGTGTAGACCTGCACAGCTATGTAGACTACAACCCTTTACATGTCTTGAAGAGGTTTAGGGGAGAATGCAGAGAGACGTTAGAGCTAAAATCGATCGATTCTGACAATGTGAAAGCTGTCTTGACTTGCGTGTACGTGTAAAATGTATCCATTACCGAACATAACCCCCGTGTGGACTGGGGTTGGTAGGGAAGGGCGGAGCAGTGTGGGCGCTGTGGACACGCGTCCACCATGTTACACTGCTATGGTCGGTCCTGTTAACTGCGTGGGGGGTTAGACGCCCATGAAGCATCTCATTACTGGGACGCAAGGCGTCAAAAAATGTCTGTATGTTCAAGGAACCCGGAACCTAAGAAAAACCATCAGAGATGAAGGTTTTACACCGCCCACCCCATCAATGACTTTAACAGGAGGCTGGGGTATCAGGGTAACACAAGACAATGTACGGGATCACAAAGAACTGGTGACAAGGTCCCTTAAGACAAAAGCGGTGCTACTTGTGCAACTCATTCGTCGTTGCTAGTAATTCAGACACGTTTAGGCCAAGGTCCCAGACGGCGGCGAGTTGTCTTCGGATAGGCCAAGTTATGTGTCACCACGGCCGCTCAAGCACCGCTCAGAATAAAGTTCCCGTGTAATTAAAAGATCCCAAGACGGAAGAACGCGCAGGCTATAGCGTTTCTTTGAAGGGCGTACCTCAGTAACTGAGGGGTGTCGTGTCCTCAGGCCCAAAATCGAGATAACACCTGGAGAGATGTAGGCGTTGGAGACCCTCGAATAGAATCTAAGGTGTGTGCGCATAAAAGGCCAGCGCTGGTGCAAAAGGAGTAACTAAGTGTGTGACCCGCCTCGGGGCCTAGAGTAGCGTACAAAGTGTCGTACTGAACACCCATCGAGTAGGAGTGAAAGCATAAGCTGCGGTCAGCGAGAGTATCACGCTCCCACGATTACACTAGCCGCAGTGTGGGAGCGGACCCCGTCATCCCTCGAATGGGGGGTAACATACAAAGGTGGCCTGCGTGCAGTGGACCGGTCCACGGAGAGATAACTCAATCAGGGAAGTGATCGATCTGTTATCGGGGTATGGTGCCGATCTCGCGGTTTTTTATATGGGGGAGACACCTGCGGGGAATGACCCTCAAGGTCGCCTCGTACCCTGCGAACAGATAGCCACACAGTTCGCTTGCGACATCCTCACCTGCGTGTGTGTGGTCCCTCCCAGCTTACTAGCTCCAGCCCGAGTTAGATTGTCGTCTTTCTCAGCCCTTTGTTAATGGTCAACGTCATTGAGCGGGACCTCGATAAGCTAAGTGTCGTTACCCTCGTGCATAAAATTGGAAAGTGAGAACTTGCCACAACTCCATTGTCGTTTCGTCCAGCACCTCAAGTGTACCCTAGGGGTTGCGTACGCCTGGGCAGAATAAACGGGTGAGAGGGAGATTGTGTGCGGGTGCCCCAACCCCCTGCTCGCCCGGAAACTTATGCTACTATCACCACATAGAGCGTAGTCATACAAGATGTGGTCAGGACTCCTGCAAGCCGGCAGTGGGGTTTTAACCCTGTGGCGCACCAAAGTCTTGATATACCTCTTATAGGGGCCGGTAGGGTGCGTATTTGCCATCAGGTTATGACCCCTGAACCATACTCTTTGGTGAGCGACACATCTCTCTAGCAAGCCGACCTTCTTGAAAGTGGAGAGGATTATTTATGTTTATGTTTTCTCGAGTCTTCATTTGTGTGCCAGAGCTTCCTACACATTATGTACGCATGTGTGATCAAGAATTCAGAGTTGTTATCTATCTGGGAATGTCATGCAAATTCTTGCAACATGTTTGACGAATCGCCTTTAGGGGTCGAGCATTTGAGCTCTATTTAGTGGATATGACTCGATGCGAAAATCAGAATTGAGGGCGCCGCGCGCCCGGTCGGGGTAGAGTGCCAGACACATGGTGGTGTTCATAACTCAAGTTTATGGGGGGGATAGTCAGGGCGTAAAACTTGAGCCATGACTCTAAAGGTGCAGGATTGGTGCATGTATCCATTGGCTAGGTTGAAAGCTGACATAACAAGAGGAAACTGCTGGGGATGCAAGAACGACGATATTGCAAATACATGGCAGCTAGTGGTATCAATTGCTGCTATATTTCTAAGGCGGAGACCCCGCCCCTCCCGCCCTCCGCCAGGTGGAGTTTCAAACCTTCTATGATGTTTTTTAATAACGTGTTTATTAGAGCTTCTTTACTAAGTTCAGCAGTCTGTAGACAGAGTAACCATTGTCGCTGTGTATTCTGAAGACGTACGTTGATATGCCTGCAGGCAGTCAGATTAGTTTCTGGGCGGTGTGTTACAGAGGAGAGTCAGGGAAGAGAGGAGGAGTGTTACACGTTCGTGGTGCAGAGACCTACAGGCTGTTTTCCGGTGCGGAGCTACCGATAGGCATGCTGCAGGACAGCGTGCATACAACACAAGCGGTCAGGGCATTCTACAAGGTGTCATCAAGGTCGGACAAGTGAACAGCAGGGACAACCACACACCAATTAACTGGTTCTGAGCTGGATCAATTGTTTTCCCCCGAAGCTTACTGTTCTAATATAATTTAAAAAAAATTAAGTAATATATATCAGACTTAAAGTCCTAGCTATAATGACTCAACAACCAATGGAAAACAAATGTAGCTTTCTTAATCAACTAGATAATGTAGTTTATATGTTGCTTGCTGGTTTGTGTTCAAAGTTGAGCTTGAGGAATATTCTGCAGTAATCCCTTGTTTTTTTGACTCATAAGCACGCGCCTGTTAGACGTAGGACTACGAAGGGCGTGCTCTAGTATGGGCACACTTATCAATGGAAACCCGGTGTACTAGCATTTTCGTGCATTCACTT
>NW_019943639.1:7524-9761 GCF_002910315.2 Salvelinus sp. IW2-2015 | reverse complement strand
GTGTGTGTGTGTGTGTGTGTGTGTGTGTGTGTGTGTGTGTTGTGGAAAGTTGAACAGCTTGTTGGATAGCATTACTGACTTGTATTTTTCGTGTGTCCAGAACCAATCCCATCGGGATGCGAGGTCACATGGCTAAATGCTACGGAGACTTACTGATGGAGCTGTGGAGTGGAACTCAGAAGAACGTCGCTCCTCTCAAACTCAGGGTGGGTTTTATAAATCCTGGCATGGATCGGCACAACAGTGGATGGGATTTCCTTACTCCCTGTAGTGGACAGTAACTTGTACTATGTCCTTAATGTTTCCATATGTGATATGAATGAATTGACTAATATGTGGTCTCATTCAGTGTTTTCTTTAAGCGCCGGCCGTCGGCTAAATAGCCGATAACAGGCTTGTCAGCCGGCTACTTTTTCCACTTCGTTAATTAACTCGGCTTCTTTTCATTTAAAAGCTTCCGATTTTCTAGTCAGAAAAGTCTGTATAGCCTTCTCCCACAAGAATGAACGATATGCGTTTTCTAGTGACCTCTTTCTTGATGGTGTAGGCTGTCAGTCACAAAGCCAGCGATGACAGGGAAGATGCTGGTTGGTCACTCTGCTGTCTGTCCCGCCTCTCGGTGCCTGTGCTATCTTTGTGCGCTCTGGTTGGCTGCAGTCAAATTTATTTTCGTGATCCTATAGGCCTAGACGATATCCAAAACATCTAGCGATACGCTGAATTCATACATTATCAGACATTTGAATTGTAAAGTCATGTCTTTCTACTCAATACCACAACTCATATTTACCAATATAAGAGGTAAAGTCGTAAAAAGTATTCAATAATTTAGCTGTGTATTTCAGATGGAATCAAAGCWTTTAAAATAGAGCTCGTTTGGCGTAGTGGTCTAAGGCTAGCTGTGCCACTAGAGATCYTGGTTCSAGTCCAGGCTCTGTCCGCAGACGGCCGCGACCGGGAGATCCATGGGTGGCGGTGCACAATTGGTCCAGCGTCGTCCGGGTTAGGGGAGGGTTTGGTCCAGCGTCGTCCTGGTTAGGGGAGGGTTTGGNTAGGGGAGGGTTTGGTCCAGCGTCGTCCGGGTTAGGGGAGGGTTTGGTCCAGCGTCGTCCGGGTTAGGGGAGGGTTTGGCCCGGAAGGGATGTCCTTGTCCCATCGCGCTCTAGCGACTGCTGTGGCGGGCAGGGCGCAGTGCACGCTGACACGGTCGGCAGGTGTACGGTGTTTCCTACGACACATTGGTGCGGCTGGCTTCCGGGTTAAGCGGACATTTTTGTCAAGAAGCAGTCTTTTCACCATTCGGATCAGCTCTGATGTGATTGGTCAAAACAAAAATKAGTGGAAAAAATATCAGAATTGGTCTGCTTGTAGCCATTGTGATATGAATTAATTGACTAATGTGTGTTTGTCTCACTACCGACCCGTGTAGTGGACGATAGCGAAGTACGCCCCACGGTTCAAYGGCTTCCAGCAGCAGGACAGTCAGGAGCTTCTGGCCTTCCTATTGGACGGGCTCCATGAGGACCTGAACAGGGTGCATGAGAAACCCTACGTAGAGCTGAAGGACAGCAACGGACGACCCGACTGGGAGGTCGCCTTAGAGGTCAGAGTTCAATCAATAAACCAAACATACACACAAATACACTCACAACTTCACACACACACGCGTGCGCACACAGTCAACCAATACACACACGTACAACCAATCAATCAATCTTTATTTTCCCAGAGAATTTTCCACTGTTAATATGGAAACAATAAATTCAATAAACGAAAAAAGGAAAAGGAAAAACTAGACTGTAGAGTAACATTCACCAATCATACAGCACTACATCATCATCGTCCTTTGGAGCATCTTCTGGCAGCCATCTTGGGTGTCTAGAGACCAGGAGAGTCAATGAAAGTCAGCCCATTCACTAAGCACTTCTTAATGAGTGGATGACCTGTGAAGTGTGTGTATTGATATACAGTTAATGAACAGTGTGTATGTTTATAGGAGTAATTAGCAGCATTAGTGCTGTGTGTGTGTGTGTGTGTGTGTGTGTGTGTGTGTGTGTGTGTGTGTGTTTTACGTCTCTATGGTTCCGTGTGCGTGTTCCTCGTCAGGCGTGGGAGAACCACTTGCGGAGGAACCGTTCCATCGTGGTGGATCTGTTCCACGGCCAGCTCAAGTCCCAGGTCAAGTGTAAGACGTGTGGTCACATCAGCGCCCGCTTCGACCCCTTCAACTTCCTGTC
>NW_019943639.1:0-6545 GCF_002910315.2 Salvelinus sp. IW2-2015 | reverse complement strand
ACTTCTGTCTTTACCCCTCCCCATGGACAGTCCATGCACCTGGAGATCACTGGTGAAACCTGGGGTCAATACCCTGATGGGGGGGGGGGGCAGGTCTCTGGAAAGGGGGGGGGCAGGTCTCTGGAAAGGGAGGGGGGGAGAGGTCCTGGAAAGGGTGGGGGGGTTTGATCTCTGTGGACATGATTTCCGGATGGCTTTTGTGTTTTGGTCTTAATTGAGCCTGAACCGTTTGCCAGAGGAGTTTTTTTAATTTTTTATTATGATTCTTCCTGCACACTTCCTTACCTGGTGGCAGCGTCAGGGTAGTCAGAGGCAGGTAGCCTAGTGGTTAGAGCAGAGTAGCCTAGTGGTTAAGGCAGGTAGCCTATGGTTAGAGTAGCTAGTGGTTAAGCAGTAGGCAGGGTAGAGGCAGGTAGCTAGTGGTTAGAGGCAGGTAGCCTAGTGGTTAGAGGCGTGGTACCTAGTGGTTACAGGTAGCTAGTGTAGAGGCGGTAGTAGTGGTTAGAGGCGGGTAGCCTAGTGTAGAGGCGTGCAGTGTAGAGGCGGGTGCCTAGTGGTTAGAGGCGGGTAGCCTAGTGGTTAGAGGTAGCCTAGTGGTTAGAGGCGGGGTAGCCTAGTGGTTAGAGGGGGTAGCCTAGTGGTTAGAGGCGGGTAAGCCTGTGGTTAGAGGCGGGTAGCCTAGTGGTGAAGGCGGGTAGCCTAGTGGTTAGAGGCGGGTACCTATGGTTAGAGGAGGGGGTAGCCTAGTGGTGGATAGGCGGGTAGCTAGTGGTTAGAGGAGCGGGTAGCCTAGGGTTAGAGAGGGGGTGCCTGGTGGTGTAGGAGGCGGGGTGCTGGTGGTTAGAGGAGGGCGGGGTAGCCTGGTGGTTATGAGGGGGGTAGCGGGTTAGGACGGCGTAGCCTGGTGGTTAGAGGAGGCGGGTATTCTAGTGGTTAGAGGAGGGGGGGTATCCGGGAGGAGGCGGCTGGTGTTAGAGGAGGCGGGGGTAGCCCTGGTGGTTAGAGAGGCGGGGTAGCCTGGTGTTAGAGGAGGCGGGGTAGCCTCGTGGTTAGAGGAGGCGGTGGTGAGGTGTTAGAGGAGGCGGGGTAGCCTGGTGGTAGAGGAGGCGGGTAGCCTGGATGGTTAAAGGAGGCGGGGTAGGCCTAGTGGTTAGGGAGGCGGGTAGCCTAGTGGTTAGAGGCAGGCGGGTAGCTGTGCTTAAGTGGTTAGAGGCGGCGCTAGTAGCCTAGTGGTTAGAGGCGGCGGGGTAGCTAGTGGTTAGAGGCGGCGAGGGTAGCCTAGTGTTAGAGGCGGCGGCGGGTAGCCTAGTGGTTAGAGGGCGGGGTAGCGCTGTTGGTTTAGAGGCGGCGGGGTAGCTAGTGGTTAGAGGCGGCGGGGTAGCCTGTGTTAGACGGCGGGGGTAGTGTTTGGAGGCTGGGTAGCCTAGGGGGTAGGATAAGGCCTGGGGTAAGCGTGACGGCGTAGAGGTAATCTGCAGTAGCCGGTAGTTGGTTAGAGAGGTGCTAGTTGGTCGAGTGCCTAGTAAGCCGAAAGTTGCAAGAGAGAATACCCGATCGGCATAGGTAAAAACTCTGTCGTTCGCGCCCTGAACAGGCAGTTAACCTCACTTGTTTAGACGTACAATTGTAAATAACCATTTTGGTTTCTAACTGACTTGCCATAGTTTAATAAAGATAAAGAAATTAAACCTGAGAATGGTGCAGGTCTTGATAAGAAGGGCGGCAGCAATTGGGCCGTTTTTCCCAGTATTAATTATTACAAATTCAGTTTCTCAAGACTGAAGTTAATGAATGGAAACTATTGATATTTCTATCACTTCCCTGAAGTGACTGCGATTTCCCTGTCTGTCTGTCTCGTCCTGTCTGTCTCAGTATTATGCTAGGATTGGTTTTACACCCTGTAACGGGTTCGGGTCCTTGAGGCTCACAATGATGAAATACAGAGTCTGAGACAACGAGCTGAGTGACGCTGTGTAGTCTGAACGAAGAGAATATACTGCGTGAGCCCGACAGTCAACATGAAGGTTACAGTCACACACGCACAGCACAACATTCAACACACCAACACCCAACACACACTAGCCTCATACAGAGAGAAGCGTACAGATTAAATCGTGTTATTGTGTGAGAACTTCCCTCAGCGCGATAACACAAGAGAAGTGCGGTCTGTCAGTGAACGGCTTTTGTGTGGTTGAGTCATGTGCCAGGGCTCCCCACTATCCTCACAGGCTCGTCCCACTTCCCTCACTTCTCTCACACAGACAGGTGAGAACCTCTACATTAGAGGTTGGAGAGTAACGTAGATAGGGCTGTATGTAACACATGGCTGCTTCATAGAGGCTGGTAGAACTGTACACTAGCTGCTCAGATGCTGCTAGACTAACAGTGCGCTGAGGTAGGAGGTGTAACACCTGCTTCTAGGGCTGGTAGAACGTAAACGCTTAGTTCTAGAGGCTGGTAGAATGTTAACACGCTGGTTCAGGAGGCTGGCTAGAGTGCTACGCGCTGCTTCTAGAGGGGTAGAATGTAAACGCTGCTTCTAGAAGGCTGGAAGTAAAGTGCTGAGGTAGAATGTAAAACGCTGCTTCTAGAGGCGGTAGATGTAACAAAGCTGCTTTAGAGCTGGCTAGGAATGTACACGCTGCTTCTAGAGGCTGTTAATGTGTAAACAGTCTTTAGAGGTGGTAGAGACATCGCTGCTTAGAGGCTTTAAAATGAAAGCTGCTTTAGGAGTGAAAGATGTAACACTCTGCTCTAGAGGTGAGTAAGAATGTAACACGCTGACTCTTAGAGGCGCGGTGAAGTAACGCGCTGCTTCTAGAAGGCGGGGTTGAGTATGTATACACAGCTGCTCTAGAGGGGTAAGAATTGTTAATAAGCTGTTACTAGAGGCTGGTAGAGATGTAACACGCGCTTTCTAGAGGCTGGCTAGAGTGTACAGCGTGCTTCTAGGAAGGTGGAGAGTAACGCGCTGCTTTAGAGGCGGGTAGATAGAATCGGCTTTGGTAGACAGCGCTGTTAATAGAGGCGTTGGGGGTAGAATGTAAGCGCGCTCGCTGGTAGATGGCGGGTAGAATGTACGCGCAGGCTTGTTGTTTAGGCGGGTTAGAGTAACGCGGCGCTGCTTGCTAGAGGCGGGTAGAATGTAACGCCGGCCCTCTTGGAGAGGCGGTGAAGTGTTAGGCGCGCTTGTAGAGGGCGGGTAGAATTGTAAAGCGCAGCTGGCTTGTAGAGGCGGGTAGAATTAACGCAGCGGCGATGTTGTAGAGGCGGGTTAGATATGTAACGGCGCGCTGCTTCTGTAGAGACGCGGGTGACGAATGTAACGCGCGCGGTGTTGTAGCAGGCGGGGTAGAATGTACGTCGCGCTGCTTGTAGAAGCGCGGTTTAGATAGTGAGCGACCTGTTCTTGTAGAGCGGGGTAGATGTAGCGCGCTGCTTGTAGAGCGGGTAGAATGTAACGCGCGCTGCTGGATAGAGGACGGGAGAAGTAAGTCCGCGCTGCTTGTTAGACGGGTAGAATGTAACAGCGCGCTGCTTTGAGAGCGGGTAGAATGATACGCGCGCTGCTCTGTAGAGCGCGGTGATAGAATGTATACGGCGCGAGCTGCTTGTAAGCGGGTAGCTAATGTAACGCCGCCTGCTTGTAGGTGCGGGTAGAATGTAACGCGCGCCTGCTGATGTAGATGCGGGATGAGATGTAACGCGTGTGCTTGTAGAGGCGGGTAGATAGTAACGCGCGTGCTTGTAGAGGCGGGTAAATGTAACAACGCCCGGTGCTATGTAGAGCGGTAGTCGAATGTAGACAGCCGCGTGCTGGTAGGGGGTATGAAATGTAACGCGCGCTGCTTGGTAAAGAGCGCTGTCGGGCGGGTAGAAGTGTTACTGCGCGCTGCTTGTAGAGGCGGGTCGAATGTAAGCGGCTGCATTTGTAGAGGCGCGGGTAGATAGTAAGTACGCTGCTTGTAAGGCGGGGGGTTGATGTAAGCGCGCCCCCCGCGCTTGTAGAGGCTAGGTAGAATGTAACCGGCTGCTTTTAGAGGCGGGTCCGATAAATGTAACGGCTGCTTATAGAGGCGTCTAGGAGTTTAAGCCAAGTGTCTTGTAGAGGCGGGCTAGACATCGTCGTGGACCCTACTTGGTAGATACGACCGAGTGGTCTTAAGACCAAAGACTTGGAGAAGAGCTGTAATTAAACACCGTTGTTGAAGAAACCCTTTTTTGACTGATCCCTGGTCGCTCCCATGACCCCTACACTATCTTACATTGCTAAGGTCCATCCGGCATCGGGTAACCAACTACTGTTTAGAAAAGGGACTACTCCTGACATCGTCGGTCTGTAATTATCCAGACAATCACTTCACCACTGTGAGATACAAACGCACAGGAGGCTGGCCACACATGTGGACAACAGCCATTGGCATAGGTAGAGCACTGGTATGAATCTCAAACCAGGCAATCGAGAGTACTGGAAATGAAGACTGCGGAGAGACCACAGAGAGAGGTGACAACAGGAGACACGTACACACATTCACCGGGACAGCCCAACCTTTTATTCGGGGTCTACATCTCCAGCCCATATGGAAGATTGGGATGGTTACCACCAGTATATAACTTTAATTAGAAGAGTGGAAGTGGTTTTTGTGGTTTTCTTTTACCTTAATTATGTGTTTATAGGTACCACAACACAAAATCTACTAAATGGGTTTTGGAACCCCCACTTTTGCATAGAAATCCTTGATTATTTGGGGCCTTTAAAGGTTGCACGGAAATGTTAAGGGATGTTGGTAAAATGTTGACAGCCGATGCACATCAGCAGTCTGCAGCTGAACAAGACTTAGAATGGCGGGTAAATTAACAGCATATGTAACTGGTACAATCTCATCTTTGTGATATTGGGTCTGAGGTCCTGGGGGGACGACCAGTTGGGGGATGACACACGGTTGGGGGATGACTGAACCAGTCTGGGGTTTGAGCCACGGCTGTGAGTGCGGACATCTGAACGGCCTGAGGGGACTGACAGGTCTGGGGGACTACCATGTCTGGGCGAGACCAGCGTCCGTGGGGGACTCCTGAAGTCTGGGAACTGCACAGGTTCTGGGGATGACAGGCCTCTGGACTCTGAGGAAATTACAGTAAAATTTGGAGCCACAGATGTTGTTACCAGGCGACCAGAATGTTTTTAATCATGCACCGTGCAAGTGATTGGGTTCGGAGTGACGTTGAAGCCACTCGGTGTTCTGTTTGATAGTCGATAGGACCCTGGTAGCAACAGTGTGGTCGTCCTGATCATAGGTCCGGACAAAGAACGAACCAGAGTTG
Source organism: Salvelinus sp. IW2-2015 (assembly GCF_002910315.2). Classification (NCBI taxonomy): domain Eukaryota; kingdom Metazoa; phylum Chordata; class Actinopteri; order Salmoniformes; family Salmonidae; genus Salvelinus; species Salvelinus sp. IW2-2015. Next base: position 1,223 of record NW_019943639.1, on the reverse strand, counting down.
TGTTCCGAGTATGCTGTTCTTGACAACCGGTTGTTACTGATTTTAATCTTTCTGTGTGTGAGGCCGCCTGTTAGCTTCTGCGTCTGTTCTTCGACATTCTTCACCATAACCACGAGCTGTTTTACCTACGTCAAGGACTTGGAGACTGGGAATGTTTTGATGGGGTAGCCTAGTGGTTAGAGGCGGCGGGGTAGCCTAGTGGTTAGAGGTAGGTGGCCTAGTGGTTAGAGCGTTGGACTAGTAACCGAAAGGTTGCAAGATCGAATCCCCGAGCTGACAAGGTAAAAATCTGTCGTTCTGCCCCTGAACAAGGCAGTTAACCCACTGTTCCTAGACCGTCATTGTAAATAACCATTTGTTCTTAACTGACTTGCCTAGTTWAATAAAGATTAAAGAAATAAACCTGAGAATGGTGCAGGTCCTTGATAGAAGCCAAGCGGCAGCCAATGGCCCGTTTTCCCAGATATAATTTTTAGCAAATCATTTCCTCAAAGACAATAATGTTCAATGGGAAATATGCATATTTCTATTCACTTCCTGAAGTGACTGCATTTCCCCTGTCTGTCTGTCTCGTCTGTCTGTCTCAGTCATTATGCTGGATGGTTCTACCCCTGTACGGTTCGGCCTGAGGCTCAACATGGATGACAAGTACACCGGTCTGAAGAAACAGCTGAGTGAGCTGTGTAGTCTGAAACCAGAACAGATACTACTGGCTGAGGTCCACAGCTCCAACATCAAGGTACACACACACACACACACACACACACACACACACACACACACACACACTAGCCCAATACAGAGAGAAGCTACAGTAGTAATCGTGTTTTTGTGCTGTAGAACTTCCCTCAGGATAACCAGAAGGTGCGTCTGTCAGTGAACGGCTTCCTGTGTGCGTTTGAGATCCCTGTGCCAGGCTCCCCCACTTCCCTCACAGGCTCCCCCACTTCCCTCACCTCTCCAACACAGACAGGTGAGAACCTCCTACACTAGAGGTGGGTAGAATGTAACACGCTGCTTCTAGAGGCTGGTAGAATGTAACACGCTGCTTCTAGAGGCTGGTAGAATGTAACACGCTGCTTCTAGAGGCTGGTAGAGTGTAACACGCTGCTTCTAGAGGCTGGTAGAATGTAACACGCTGCTTCTAGAGGCTGGTAGAATGTAACACGCTGCTTCTAGAGGCTGGTAGAATGTAACGCGCTGCTTCTAGAGGCGGGTAGAAT
>NW_019943638.1:166081-169547 GCF_002910315.2 Salvelinus sp. IW2-2015 | reverse complement strand
GCGATGGGGGGATGACAAGACAGGATCAGTCCTCTCAGTGGTGGAGTGACCACACTGACAAGCGGGCGGGCGTGGGCAGAGGAGGAGTAAGGTGATGGAACGGGCCAGAGCTGGGCCGGGGGCTCGGGTCTAGGGGGCATGTGTGGGGCTGCTGGCGGGGTTATAAATGCGGGGGTCAGCGAGCGAGGACAGGAGAAGGGCTCTCTTGCTGGGCTAGAGGAGCCAGCTGAGAMMCAGGGTCCGCCGCGCTGGTCCACCCTGCGAGGGGAGCAGATGTTTTCGCTCAGGGGCGAGCCAAGTTCCGGAGCAACCTTCAGCTGCTTGGAGGTCAGGTCTTCAATAAGGGGAGCGGTGCACGGGACATTTCGGAGGCAAACGCTTCAACTTTGATACAACAACATATTAATTATGGTGCTAGACCCGGTGCCGAGGGTTATAGTGGAACATCCCACCCCACTGGGTTGAGCCTCGATCAGGTTGACATTAGCCAAGGTGGCTGGCAGTTCCCGCGCCGTCCCAGAGCTAGCCTATTTTTTTACCCAGAAACATAACACACACACACACACACACAGCAGACCTCTATGGCCACATCTCTGTGGAAGAGTAGTTAAACCGTGATAGATGGACCAGGATACATTAGATAGCATCACCTCTGTCATGAAGAATAAGAGTTTAGGACAACAGCTCAACTACTGAACTTTTAACCCAGTGGTGTATGAGGTAGGTTTGCACATGTTTAAGGATATATCTGACCKACCACCTCTATTCAGTCTTATGTTGCAAAATTTAAAATTGTGTTTTTTACATTGGATAAATATAGAGATTCAGAGCTACACAGTTATATATCATACACTGAAGTTGAGGAGCAATGGGAAAGTAATTCTGCATTGAATGTTGATAAGCTTGTAACCACACAGAAAATGACGCTTGAATGTTTCGTTACACCTACTGGAGAGCTCTTCTTTGTCTACACCTATTCAGCATTGTTCACACCCTCTTAAGCTCCACCCATCTCGTTAATGAGTCACATGTGAGGCCATGTGCTAAACAGAGTGAGTAAGGTAGTGTAGTAAACAACTCAAGACTAAAAGTGGTGAAAGTAGTAGCCTACGATAATGAAAARCTCCAGGTAAAAATACACTTGATATAGTCCTTGGCCTATATCCTATTCTGTCTTTGGTGTAGGTCATGTTGTTCTTCACATTACCGTATCTGGTAAACACACACTATATCAAATAAAATCAAAGTTTATTTGTCACATGCACATAATACAGAAGGTGTAAACGGTACAGTGAAATGGTTACTTGCATAGTAGCAATATCAAAAATAGAAAGTGTCTGGATAAAAATATTGTATAAATATTTTATCATTRTTAGATGATGCTTACCCAGACACACTTGTCTAAATTCATGGGCCATATGAAAGAAATGCTATAACCACCCCCCAGCCACATCTAGCTAAGTGGATAGGTCACTATTGTCAAGTACACATGTTCGTGAAATACAATAGATGGCCGTAATCCCATCCAGACACACATAACTTGATTGGTCATATAATCATCTGGAGAAGTGGAGTCTTTTGTTCAGACATGTAGCTAGCTAGCTATGAACCATAGTCCCAAMCCATATAGTACTATTAGTAATACAAACGGATTGTCATAGCTAGCCACCATGCATGAAATGCTGTGATATGAATCTGCAGGTAGCTAAAGCTAACTAATGATGTTCAGTGTTAGCTAGCTAGCTAACATTAGGCTATAACTAGCAATGCAAATGGATTTCTAAGATACGAATACAATTATTACACAGATCATACACGTATCGTTAGCTAGCAAGCCAACAAGCTAACATTCGATAGCTAGCTAACAGTACACTTTAACTTGCAATGAAAATGACTTTCTGACAAAATTAGAAACGTATAATGTCTGAAAATGTAGCTAGACTCCTACCCATATACATGGATGAACACCTTTGAATAAGTAAGACGTCCTGTGTCATTTCCGTTTTGTTTGTACAGCTTGCACATGAAAGTTCACATGTTCCAGAAGGCATTTCTACCAAAAAACACATTTTGATAAAAAAAGGTTTTATGGACACTACCAGTCAAAAGTTTTAGAACACCTACTCATTCAATGGTTTTTCTTGATTTTGACTATTTTCTACATTGTGGAATAATAGTGAAGACATTAAAACTATGAAATAACACATATGGAATTATGTAGTAACCAAAAAAGTGTTAAACAAATCAAAATATATTCTTCAAATAGCCACCCTTTGCCTTGATGACAGCGTTGCACACTCTTGGCATTCTCTCAACCAACTTCATGAGGTAATCACCTGGAATGCATTTCAATTAACAGGTGTGCCTTCTTAAAAGTTAATTTGTGTAATTTGTTTCCTTAATGCGTTTGAGCCAATCAGTTGTGTTGTGACAAGGTAGGGGTGGTATACAGAAGAAAGCCCTATTTGGTAAAAGGCCAAGTCCATATTATGGCAAGAACAGCTCAAATAAGCAAAGAGAAACGACAGTCCATCATTACTTTAAGACATGAAGGTCAGTCAATACAGAAAATGTTGAGAACTTTGAAAGTTTCTTCAAATGTAGTCGCAAAAACCATCACGTGCTATGATGGCCGCCACAGGAATGGAAGACCGCTACTGCAGAGGATAAGTTCATTAGAGTTACCAGCCTCAGAAATTGCAGCCCAAATAAATGCTTCACAGAGTTCAAGTAACAGACACATCTCAACATCAACTGTTCAGAGCAGATTGTGTGAATCACCAATAAGAAGAAGAGACTTGCTTGGGCCAAGAAACATGAGCAATGGACATTAGACCGGTGGAAATTTGTCCTTTGGTCTGGAGCCCAAATTTGAGATTTTTGGTTCCAACCTACGTGTCTTTGTGAGACGCGGTGTGGGTGAACGGATGATCTCCGCATGTGCATTTCCCACCGTAAAGCATGAAGGAGGAGGTCTCATGGTGTGGAAGTGCTTTGCTGGTGACACTGTCTGTGATTTATTTAGAATTCAAGGCACACTTAACCAGCATGGATACCACAGCATTCTGCAGCGATACGCCACCCCATCTGGTTTGGACTTAGTGGAACTATCATTTGTTTTTCAACAGGACAATGACCCAACACATCTCCAGGCTGTGTAAGGGCTGTTTTTTACCAAGAAGGAGAGTGATGGAGTGCTGCATCAGATGACCTGGCCTCCACAATCCTCCAACCTCAACCAAATTGAGATGRTTTGGGATGAGTCGGACCACATAGTGAAGGAAAAGCAGTCAACAAGTGCTCAGCATATGTGGGAACTCCTTCAAGACAGTTGGAAAAGCATTCCAGGTGAAGCTGGTTGAGAGAATGCCAAGCGTGTGCAAAGCTGTCATCAAGGAAAAGGGTGGCTATTTGAAGAAAAACAAATATAAAATATATTTTGATTTGTTTAACACTTTTTTTGGTT
>NW_019943638.1:147839-164624 GCF_002910315.2 Salvelinus sp. IW2-2015 | reverse complement strand
AAAATCCCCCACTTTCTACACACACACCACACACACACACACACACAACACACACACACACACCACACACACACACACACACACACACACACACACACACACACACACACAACACACACACACACAACCGCACACACACACACACACACACACACACACACACACACACACACACACACACACACCATCCATCCATCACCAAAAACACACAACCATTTCCTCTTGTTCCATGGGCACTGCCTGAGTGTGTGGCACGCGAAGCGCGTGGCCAGTTATCGACTGAGAGGAGGAGCAGTCTGCTCACCTTCCTCTGATAAGTGAGAGAGAGAGAGATACGCCGCAGAGATCGGAGAGAGAAAGAGAAGTGAAGACTGGGAGAGAGAAAGCAGCCGACAGAGAGATAGCGAGAGGAGGGGAGAGAGAAAGAGAGAGAGAGAGATAGACAGGAGGTTACAGCGCTATTCTGCGCATACACACACACAAATCAAATCAAATCAAATTGTTATTATATAGCCCTTCGCTTACATCAGCTAGATATCGGTCAAAGTGCCTGCTACAGCCAGCCTAAACCCCCAAACAGCAAAAGCAATGCAGCTGTAGAAGCACGGTGCCTAGGAAACACTCCCTAGAAAGGCCACCAAAACCTAGGAAGAAACCCAGAGAGGAAAACCAGGCTATTGAGGGTTGGCCAGTTCCTCTTTCTGGCCCGACCGTAACCTGTGCCGGCGTGGAGATTATAACAGAACATGGCCAAGATGTTCAAAGTTCATAAATGATCAATAATGCCGTCAAATAATAATAATCACAGTAGTTGTCGAGTGTGCAGCAAGTCAGCACCTCAGGAGTAAATGATCAGTTGGCTTTTCATAGCCGATTCATTAACGTATCTCTACCGCCTCCTCTTTTTTCTCTCCTTTCTTTCTGTTTTCTTTTTTTTGTTCTTTCTTTTTCCCTCCTCTTTTCCATGCGCGTCTCTTAGAGAGTCTGAAAACAGCAGGTCTGCGACAGATAGCACTCTTTTTTTTTTATTTGTGAACAGGTCAGGGTTCCATAGCCGCCAGGCCAGAACAGTTAAACTGAGCAGCAGCACGGCCAGGTGGACAGGGGACAGCAAGGAGTCATCATGCCCAGGTAGTCCTTGAGCCATGCGTCCAGGCTCAGGTCCTCCGAGGAGAAGCAGAAACGAAAGAGAGAAAGAGAGAGAGAATTAGAGAGAGCTCATACTTAAATTTCACACAGCACGGATAAGAAAGAGAAGTACTTCCAGATATAACAAACTGACCGCTAGCCCCCGACACATAAACTACCTGGCAGCATAAAATACTGGACGGCTGAGACAGAGGTCAGAAGACACGTGGCCCCATCCGATGATACCCCCGACAGGGCCAAACAGTAAGGATTATAAACCCCACCCACTTATGCCAAAGCACACAGTCCCCACACACTAGAGGATTATCTTCAACCACCAACACCATCCTGAGACAAGGCCGAGGATAGCCCACAAAGATAGCCCAAGGGGGCGGCGCGCAACCCAGACAGGAAGATCACGTCAGTAACTCAACCACTCAAGCTGACGCACCCCTCCTAGGAGACGGCATGAAAGAGCACAGTAAGCCCAGTGACTCAACCCCTGCCTAATAGGTTAGAGCAGAGAATCCGCGTGGAGAGAGGCTAACGGCCTAGGGCGGAGAGACATGCGTAGAGGAAGCAGGGTTGTTCTGATGTGCTGTATCAGAGCGCTGCTCTGCCTCGTGCCGAAGCAGCAGACTGCTCACTCTTCCCCCCCCACCCCCCTCCCTCTTCGAGACACCAACCGAGCACCCAACTACGACACCCTACACAAATCTACAATCACTCCAAGCACACACATCACTGAACTCGAAAGAGAAAAGCAGTCATTCTACAGAAACAAGACTCTAAAAGTTGAGCACGACACGAGGCTACTAGCTGTCTCCTTGTCCAGCAGTGAACGAGTCAGGTATGGACAGACATCTTATCCATAGAGTCATAATGGAGCTGCTATGGACAGACTAGACCTCTAATCCTTCCTGCCAGCCCTTAGTCATCGCATAGAGGAAACTATGGAACTGGCCGTCCTCGACGGGAAATTAGAGACGGCCATAGCGGTCTTAGCCATATGACCAGCATAGCCCAGTAGAGCGGAATTGATAGTTGTACAGCAGTGTGGAACGAGATCGGAGATTGAAGGAATCAGCGAGAGTCAAGCCGACATGTAATGGCCTTTTATAGTAAGAGGTGTCATGTCGATGTAGAACATCATTCCGGTCTGAGTGAATCAGCCCTTGCCTTAAAACGTACGTTGCCATGCTTGAGATGGGCCTCTGAGATGTGATCAAGAGTAAGTAGCTATTGCACACTCTAGGAGTATATACTTATGTTCATCACCTTCAACCACATCTGTATTTCGCGTGTTGTCTTAGTCACGCGATATACTAGTCCAGACCGTACTTTCATTGTGCCACATAGAACATGAAGTTTGATTTGGATGCTTTCTACTCTCGTGGCCTAGAGAGCGCGGAGAAGTGAGAGCACGGTGTGTGTGTTTGTGGTGCTATAGTTGCCCCTGTGTCAGTTGAGTTCTAACAGTTAGAGAGTTGAACAAAAGCATGGGTTTAAGATTTGTGTAGTTCTGCCTGAATCGGAGTGTGTTTTGTTTTGGACATTAAAGTTTCGCGTGAGTTTTTTCTATGAGTTCAATTCTCGCTAAACGCAAATAATCTGCATCTTGACGCGCAAAAAGAATGTCCTCAAAACAGTCGTTGATATGATTCGCGTATCAAAAAGATCTGCGAATACATATGGGTCACAGAAATAGCTAATCGCGAGAGTACACAATCCACAGTTGTTATTGTGAAGGAACAGACTTTTTACACACTATCAAGTGCCCTTCCATGAACTCCCTTCTGTGCCCAGCCACATTCAAACGGATCTCTCATCCGATTAAGTCTGACTAAAAGACCTCCGCAGTGATAACCACCCTAGAACATAGACAATACTCTGGTTCTTGAGTGACGTCCGTGCTTACTCTCAAAGTAGAACTGTATATACCTTGCGACGCCATCCACTTACCTCTAGAGTGCCTAGATATATCTTACCCCGGCTACATACTAGCCCCTAAACATTGTGTGAGCGAGTGAGGGCCAGAAAAAATTTTGAGGCCTTCCCACCATTTCAGTGTGTGAAATGTACAGCGTAGTGTAGTCACCAGCTACATAGCAGCGCTCGAGCAATCATTTAACATTATGTTTTCGAGAATGGAACATCCCCAAGAAGGCTGTAATAACTATCTATAGATCGAAAAACAATAAGTGCCGTGCGCTACAAGAAACAGGATCATCCTGTACGCCCACACGCACACAACCCTGGGAAAATGTTACAGCCTTGCACCTATTCAGAAGGTGACAAAACCATTCGACAGAGCAGACAGAACTGATATCATTGTTCCGACAGAATAAGACCGTCCTTAAAGCCTGAGTCCAAAGACGTGTCCCCGCCTGCCAGACCCCAATGTCGGGGCTCATCATACTCCCTATAAATGTAATCGAGCGTGAATCGCTATAATGATGTCAGATCGAAAAGGCAATCACACGAATAAGGCTAAACTCAGAGAGACATGACAGTGAGTTATATTGATACATGGTCGTCCGAAAGCTAGAATCGTGCACAGAGCCTCAAAGTTCTTGACAGCAGGCCCATATTACCACCCACAAAATGATGAATTTACCAGCGCGTTCACAAGATCAGTTCTGCAGTGCTATGCTTGTGGGGCTATATCATACATAACCTCCACCTGAAGCATTTCGTAGTAATAAATAACATTGTTTAGTCTTCAGGTTCAATAGGACATGAGTTGACCCCTGCGCAAATCAGCTTTTTACCTAAATATGATTCTATATGAGAGGATGCGAAGATGTGCGATATAAGGCCCGATAGATTTTTAGTTATCTATTCTGGATCAGTCATAGGATGATTTGACGACTTGTTATCAAGAAGAGGCTTAAATTTACTACGCACACTCCTTTGAGTCTGTGTTATTGGATCACACATCCGGTGCGCGGCGATAGAGATCTCCCTGCTTTATTATCGCATTCAAAACATAGGAGGGTCCCAGCGCGCACAGGGAAGCACTGCCTACGTCTTGTTTCACGCTGTGAGTTTAGGTTGGCAACATAGGGTCCAACGTATCGCTCGACGCCTTGGAAGCCGTATGTTAGTCAGAGCCATGATATATATTCACTCTACATTGTAAGTTCAAGGAGATATATACTTAAGAATACACTTAAGTCTATTACTATTAATCATCTTGACCACACAGTATGATGAAATAATCATGGCCTCAAAGTGCCTTTCTCTACATGGCTTGCTGATCGCCTAATGTAACCTGGTGGGACAGATGATCTGTGACAAGCCCTCAAGACAAGCGCTACGGCTGTCTGCTGGTTGGCCGAGACTGATACGCCAGATTTAAAACGAAGGGAAAGTCTCGCTAATTTTACCTTGCTTCAATATCATTTGACATCTTTTCCTCAAACGAAGTTCATTGAATTTATTACCTGCTGAAGTGAAAGCCCACTCACTTGGGGAAATGCTGCTTTTTAGTTAGCTTTGCCGACAGTACAAAAATACATTTGAATTGTTCTATTTTCCTCAATTAAGTTGAAAAATAGGAATGATCGAGGCAGCAGTGGAGGGCTCTTCGATACTACACGGTACTGTCTTCCAAGCATAGTCGAAAGACTTCCAGTTTGGTGTGGCGCCATTTTCTTGTTCCAAATTTTCTGGAAAGCTTGCTTCAGTAGCTCCGGTATTCTGTATACCATGGAGCTATTTTCTTATGCACAAATGTTTTAAGTTTTAGGGAAACGCATCTAGAGTATTGCCCCGCAAGGTTAAATGAGTTCCTCAGTAGGTGTTAACTGATTTTTGTCCGTTTGATGTCCTTGGGTAGGCAGAGGGAGTCTGGCAAGCGGGCATCAAGAATCTTTGATTGTTGTCTAGAATTTATAGACACGACTTTTGATGCTCCTTGGTTCGGGCTCGAGCAGATTATTTGTTGCCGATTGCGCAAACGTAATAAGAACACACACACACACCACACTCACAAAACACGCTCACCACACGTCACGACAACGCACACACACAGAACACACACACTGCCACACACTTCCCTCTGCACAAGTGTCCATCTTTATTCTTATTTACAAGACAGGGTTGAATTAGGGTAAACAAGGATCGACGGGCTTGAAGTAAATAGAATAGAAACCGTGAGTGAAAGCCATAATCTGATCATCAGCCCATCAGCAGGAAGAACAGTAACACTCAGACCAGAACACACAAGCCCTTTACTCTCGTGTCCCAGTCTGCTGTCTCAAATTTCTTCACACTTCATATATTCCTCTTGGCTGTCTTGGTCCTGGTCAATCCCGAGGCCAACCTGTCCTTGGATTCAGGGCAAGGATTACACAGAACACCGTTATGAACCTTAATTTCAACTGACTGTTCCTCTCAGCAGCAGTATGTGTCGTGTCACTGTGTGGTATGCTGTGTTGTCAGTCATGCTGTGTGTGGTGTGTGTGTGCGTGTGTGTTGTGTGTTAAAGGGGGGGGGGGGGGAGGGGGGGATCAGCAGCTGCTGCCTTGGCACGCGCCACACACACTCAGAACACACCTGTTCACCCCCAAATCCCCCAGTCTTCCCAGACTGGGTTAAAGGAGGGGGTAGGGAGATAAGGGAGGGGTGAGAGAGAGGGAATAGAGAGAGGGATGAAGGGAGATAAACAGAGGAGGGAGGGGGGCAGGTGTGGGAAAACAAACCCGTCTTTTCCTCAATTCATTAGATATTAACTATGGTAGCTGGACCAGACAGCCACATGCCAGCCCCTGCAGGGGGTAGTTTTCCTTATGGAATGACATGTATTAGTGATCAGTTTAAAACATGAGCTATCCCATCCTAGAATGTCAGTCTGCCACCAGCCGATAGGGTGGGTGTGGGTATGGTGTGGTGTAGTGTGTGGTTGTGTGTGTGTGTGGTGTGTGTGTGTGTGTGTGTGTGTGTGTGTGTTGCGAGTGTGCTGTGTGTGAGTGTGTGTGTGGTGTGTTTATGTGTGTGGTGTGTGTGTGGTGTGTGTGTGGTGTGTGTGTGTGTGTGTGTGTGTGTGTGTGTGTGTGTGTGTGGTGTGGTGTCGTGTGTGTGTGTGTGTGTGTGTGTGTGGTGTGTGTGTGTTGAGACTGTGACGTAGCAGGCAGACGTGCAGACACACCAACCTTGCCTTATAAGAACCCGCTGTTGTTGGTGACCCCTGACCTTAACCAACCTGACCGCCAACAGAAGGCAGCGATATTTCAACAAAGACTAACACACAGCATGACAGACCCTAACCCCACAATTTACACCCCCACCCAAGAAACCCCCAAACACATTGACAGCATTGAAACGCTGCCAGTAATCAACGAAAAACAAGAAAAACGCCATAAATAATGGATATGCAAAGAACACCAAAAATTATGTAAATGATCTTCTTGGTCTTTCAAGTCTTTTAGGAAAAAATCATCCGCTAGATTTTGTCTAGAAATGGATGGGAGGCTTTAATATGAGCTTCTAGGATATTGCCGTGGACTTAGCATATTCCTTCAAATGTCAGTCTCAGAGATTAGAAAAGCAGAAGAAATGTGAATCTTTCTTCAAAAACGTAAAAACTTCATCCATTTAATTCCCCGCATATTCTTTCTCAATGCATTAGGTACAAAATGCTGTATTTCTGACTGTGTATTTGTGTTGCAAGTAACTGGAAGGAAAGTTCTCGTGTCAGCTACGTTCTCTCTCAGGTATCAATAATACAATGGCCTTTTTTCACAATTCCTGACATTTAACCCTAGTAATAAATTCCCTCGTTTAGTCAGTTAGGATACACCAACTTTGATTTTAAGAATGTGAAATGTCAGAATAAAAGGTAGAGAGAAGGATTTTTTCAGCTTTTTATTTCTTTCATCACATCCCAGTGAGTCAGAAGTTTTGCGTACACTCAATTGAGTATTTGGTGGCCATGCCTTTTAATTGTTTAAACTTGCGGTCAAAGTGTTTTGGGTGCCTTCCACAAACTTCCCACAATAAGTTTGGGAATTTTGCCCATTCAAACTGAGTCAGGTTTGTAGGCCTCCTTGCTCGTGTGTAACGGAATGTTGAAATGCTAGCTAGTTAGCGGGTACGCGTAATAGCGTTCAATCAGTTACGTCACTTTGCTCGAAACCTAGAAGTAGTGGTTCCCCTGCTCTGCAAGGGCCGCGGCCTTTGTGAGCCGGATGGGTAACGATGCTTCGTGGGGCGAACCTGTTGTTGATGTGTGCAGAGGGGTCCCTGGTTCGCCGCCCGGAGGCGGACGGGGACGCCCGTAAAGTTTTACTGTACATTGAGTCTGTTGACCCGATCACTGCTTGCCAGAAAAGGAGGAGGTTGAAAGGGGGGTGAGTGTAACTCGATGTGAAAATGGCTAAGCTAGCTACGTTAGCGGGTACGCGCTAAATACGTTGCAATCAGTTACGTCCACTTGCTCTGAAACCGTACAGTAGTGTTCCCCTTGCTCTGGCAAGGGCCGCGGCTTGTTGTGAGCGATGGGGTAACGACGCTTCGTGGGTGACTGTTTTGATGTGGTGCCCGCAGAGGGTCCCGGTTCGCCGCCCGTGTCGGGGCACGGGGACGTTTTAAAGTTATACTGTTACACTCGCACACACTTTTTCAGTTCGGCCCACAAATTTTCCTATTAGGATAGAGGTCAGGGCTTTGTGATGGCCACTCCAATAACCTTGACTTTGCTGTCTTTTAAGCCATTTTGCCCGCAAACTTGGAAAGTATTGCTTAGGTCATTGTCCATTTGGGATGATGTTGCCCTTCAATATATCCACAATTTCCCTTACTTCATGACTGCCCATCTATTTTTGTGAAGTTGCACCAGTCCCTCCTGCAGCAAAGCACCCCCACAACATTGATCCTGCCACCCCCGTGCTTTCACGGTTGCCCGGATGCGTTGTTCTTTCGCGCTTGCAAGCGATACCCCTTTTCCGTTCCAAACATAACAATGGTCATATGGCCAAACATTTCTATTTTTTGTTTCATCAGACCAGAGGGCATTTCTCCAAAAAGTACGATCTTTGTCCCCCATGTGCAGTTGCAAACCGTAGTCTGGCTATTTTATGGTGCGTTTTGGAGCAGTGGCTTCTTCCTGCTGAGTGGCCCTTCAGCGTTTTAGGTCGAGTATAGGACTCGTTTTACTGCTGGATATAATAGCCTTTCTACCTGTTTCCTCCACCATCTTCACAAGGTCCTTTTGCTGTTGTTTTGGGATTGATTTGCACTTTTCGCAGAAATTACATTAATCTCTCAGGAGACAGAACGCGTCTCCTTCCTGAGCGCGTTAGAGACGGTCTGCCTGGTCCCATGGTTTTCACGTATACTGTGTCTACGTACATATAGCTCATTGATAACAGCCCTTTTTCCAAACCCCTGAACGTATTTTTTAATTAAATGTCTGAAACTGTTCATTAAAATATAGTACAAAAAAACACCCAAGAACGGGACATAAAGTATGGTGAGACAAGACACAGTGACCTGCCATACCTTCTACCATCCAAATGGTGGACAGATCTTCGAAATTTGCTGCCACGGAAAGGATGAACCAGACTTGCTGGAAGAGGTGAGAGATTGGCTATAGCTCGTCCACAAAAGAGGGGATTCTGAAGTGCAATGTCAGTTCTTGGACGCTGAATTTTCTGATTAATGAAATTTTTCACATGTAGTTTGTAACAAGCACAATAGAACACGGTCAGTTGACTGACCATTTGTTGAGGTCATACCCACACTAACACACTACCAAAATTGACTCAACATGATGTCATATTTGAAGGCCTTTCTAAAGCGCCATGACATCATTTTCTGGAATTTTCAACAAGCTGGTATAAAGCCCCCACAAGTAAACGTTATCAGTAGCTGTATTAAACTTCTAGCCAATGGAATTGTGAATTATTTAAGTGAAATAATCTGTGCTGCTTAAACAGATTGTTGGGGAAAATTAAGTCCCTAATTGAAAAATACATATAAATTTAACAGTAGGAAGTTAGCCCTAATAACTGACTATGACAAAACTATCACGTTATGATTAACAAGAAGTGTGTGGAGTAGTTGTGTACGTGAAGGACATGGAGTGTTGAAAAAACAAGGTTCCCCAACCTATAAGCTGATGCAACCACTATACCGACCTTCCAACTGTATATGCAAAATAATATTGGTCTCTCATTTATCCGTTTGCGCTGAAGTCTCCTCGTCTATAGCATTGAAAGTAAGCCAACGTTATTATCTCCCCCGTGTAAGATCTTGCTCTTGACCAGGTAAGAGTTTACCAGGCAGACTGCACTAAGCCTCTGCAGTTTGTGATCAGCAAAGATGGCTGTGCATTACAAGTCCAGGATTCCTAACACAAGATCTTCTTACACATGCCCAAATACCACACCCTTTGACTAGGAAATTGTTCCTTACTGCCCATTAGACTGCCACGTGTCCTCATGACCCTCCCTTCAACCCAAATCCATTTAGAAACCCTGTTGTTGGCCCCATAATACCACTCCAACACTCTTCTGTCTCGTACATCTTGCGATCTCTCTCTCTCTACACTACTCTTCTGCTCTTCCCGCTCCTCCCCCCTCTCTGCGTCTCTCTCCTACTCTCTCTTCCCTCTCTTTCTTCTCTCTGTCTCTGTCCCGTCTCGCCTCTTCTCCTCTCTCTCTCTCCCTCTCTCTGCTCATTCTGCGGCCTAAAGCCTCAAGTTCCATCTTTCTAATACATTATGATAATTCCATAACTCGTCTCCTAACTTCACTCCTTTTGATCAAAACACGAGAATAATTCAATAGAAAAGTTATACCATGCTGTGATGGAACAATAGTTGAGTATAACTCTACAAGCAGGGAGGGAGGGATGGGGCAGGAGAGATCCATCTTTGGGAGTGAGATGCTGGTATGATGAGACCCCCTGACCGAGAGAGAGCGAGAGACTTGGTGCAGACTTGACACCGAAGAAATTAGATGGCAGCATGAGAGGAGGAAAAAGATTAGATGATGAGTAGAGAGAGATAGATAGAGAGAAGCAAAAGAAGACGATCCTCCCAAAACCATCACCAGACGACGGTGAGAGAAGAGAGGCAGTGATACATGAGCTCAGAATGAGGAGAAGAGGAAAGCACAGAGATAGAAGCAGAGAAATTCTGAGGGAGGGAGAAGAGATCCGAGTGGAACGAGAGCCAGAAGGACGGCGTAGAGAGAACGATGAAGAGAGAGAGAAGGGAGAGGCTTCTCGTGAGTACATTCGCTTACTGCTGGTATTCCTCTAAGTAATAAATCTTACACACACTGGGCTTCAAAGCTCATTTCTGTAAACTTCTCGTATTTCATTACATGTGATGGGAAATGATAAAAAGGAGGAGAGAGGACTGAGAACATAAAGAGGCAGTGCCATGAGAGGTGTGCCACAAGAGATATGAGAGAGAGAGATTGGGGACAGCAGAAAGAGGCCCTTTTCACGCTTCTTAAAAGCAGTCAAATATTTCAAATTCATGAAAGTTTTCTTGCGCAAGAGAGAAAAACTGATATTTTTCCATTTCGATAAAAGCAAGAAATGCAATACCCACTGAGAGGCCGCAATGTGGCAAAGGAGGGAACCCGAACTCAGTACACCAGTCAGTTTCGTCAGAGAAGAGCTGACTAACCACCACCATCTAACTTTGACAGAATAGGAATATGCGCGTTATGGAGCTACGGAACCCATACAACAGAAACAATCTTCACAGACCATGAGCAAAAACTGATATTGAAGTGCAACTAAACCGATGGCAGGTGACCGTCCTAACGGTAATTAGGAAGACGAGTGGGAGCAGTTATAGCTCTCATAAACTGACATTCTGAGCGACTATGGAAATTGTAGCTTGTGCACAAAGATACTGACTTGTGAACAGGAGAAAAGATTAATGACAGGAGACAGGCTCGCTGCCTCAGTTTCAAGTTTGAGGCAGAGCGATATTTTCGCTAGCTAGATACATGAAAGAAATGAATGAGATACCGTGTGAGAAATAGAAGCCCGTATGATGATCCTATCGTGAAGAGACACGAGGTAAATAGTCCATGTGGATCGCGTTCTAAGTACTGTGACTAGAGTCATGTGAAGGTAGAAGAAAATACGTGCGCTCGTGTATACGGGTGAACGTGCGGAGAGAGAGTGGAACGGCAGAAAACAGACAAAGCGATGGACAGAAGAAGCACGCAGGCCGGACTATGCTACTCTGCAGGTGACGAGAAGTTGCACACGTGATTATCCCGCATTGTGTAGAACTAACCAGTATAGATCCATCAGAGACCTTTACCATTTGGGGCGAAAATATATTTCCGACAACGAAATAATATACTTAGTGAAAGGCAAGCGGAAGGGAGTACCAAAAGTAACGAAGAAGTGAAGTTGAACAGACAAACGAACTACTCATTCAAAGGTGGGAGAGTGAAAGACAATACGAGAAAAGTAACACATGTAGAAGGTGCATGTGAGAACCAAAAAAGTGGTTAAAACAAGATCAAAATATATCACATGAATTTATATTATGGCAGATAATCTATCACAGATATAGCCACCCTTTTCGCTTGCATTGACAGCTTTGCACAAACTCTGGCCTTCTCTCAACCAGCTTCATTGAGTAGTCACTTGGAATACATTTCAATAACAGGTGTGCCTTGTTAAAAATTGGAATGTGGAAAAGATTCTTTCTTTCTTGAATGTGTTTGCAGCCAATCAGTTCCGTGTTGTTGAGGCAATTAGAGCATTCCCAACCGCGTGCTATACAGTCTTAAGATTAGCGGCCAATACATTAATTGAGCCTAAATATGTAGCCAAAAAAAAAACGTCCCCGATCCACATCATAGAAGACCACCAGCTAATCCAATGAGACCAGACAAAGAATAGAGAAAACAGACACCGGCCAAAGCATTAACTTGTTTATACCCATGAAGGGTTGTCATTCAAACTGGCCAGAACATTTCAAGAACTTTGGTGAGGTAGTGGTGCTCCTTTCTCAAGTGCAGGAGTCATCCAAATAATGACGACTTATCCACTGCACAGGCAACACCTTACACTATGATGACCATCGGCCTACCAGTCGGAATGAGGACCCAACCTTACAGTCAAGTGCAGAGGCGACATTAGAGTCCGAAGATTGGTAGCAGATCTGGGATCCTTATACCGAAGATCTGGGATCTAATAAGTCCACCCATTTCCGAAGGAGATCTGGTGTTTGTTTCCCATCGCCGCTGTCTTTGTAGACGCCAGAGTAAATGGTGAAGCCATACCGGTAGATGAAAATCTCAATCGTTATGTGTGGTGTTGATGCTGCGCACACCTCCACTGAAACCCCTGGAGGGAGTAAGCATCATGCCTCCATAGTGGATTCATGCGAGTGGGTGCTTGCTGTAGTGGTGACACTTGTCTAGTTTGATTTGTGATTTAGAGTTCATGTTAAGGATAGAACACATATGACCACGCATCTGATAAGTCTCTTTTCCTCAATCATTTATTGCTAAAGCAATATATCGCACTTTGAACCAACATCTCAGGTTTAGGTGCTTATTTAGGTATTTATGTATATCTATAAATTTCTTTCTCCAAATACGTATTCGAACAAAATGAAAGCCCCAAATCTATCACCGTCTCAGTCTGTCAATGTAAATCCATTCGCATATATTGTCACTCCAATGTAAGGCCACAGATGGTTAGAATACATACAAAAAATCTCATATTTTTGTGATTTTATTTGAGGTGTCCCATCTCTTCCCCTCTTCCTCCTTCTCCTCCTCCGTCCTTCCCCCCTCCCTCCTCCTCCATCCCTCCTCCTCCTTTCCCTCTTCTCCCCCTCCTCTCCCTTCCCTCCTCCACCCTCCTCCTCCTTCCCTCTTCCTCCCCCCCCTCCCCCCTCCTTGCCCCCTCTCCTCCCCCTCCTCTGCCTCATCCCCCCCTCCTCCTCCTCCTTCCCTCCTCCTCCATCCCTCCCTCCTCCCCTCTTCCCCCCTCCTCTCCTTCCCCCCTCCTCCCCTCTTCATCCTCTCCTCCTCCTTTTCCTCCTCCTCCCCCCTCCTCCTCCTTTCCCCTCCTCACCGCGCCCTCCTCCTCTTCCCCTGCTCGTCCATCCTCCTTCCCCTCCCCTCCTTCCCTCTCCTCCTTCCCCCTCTCCCCATCCCTCCTCCTCAGTTCCCACTTCCTTCCCCCCCTCCTACCTTCCCTCCTCCTCCCCTCCTCCTCCTTCCCTCCTCCTCCTCCCCCTCCTCCTCATCCCCCCTCCTTCCCTCCTCTCCCCTCCTCCTCCCTCCTCCTCCCCTCTCCTCCATCCCTCCTACCCTCCTTACCTCCCCCTCCTCATCCCTCCTTCCCCTCCCTCCTCCATCCCTCCTACCCCCCCCCACCCCCCCTCCTCCCATCCCAAACCCTGCTGTATGTTTCTATTTTCCCTCTTCCATCCGGAGTAATTTGGATGTTAAATTCACTTCTTCTTCCCCCCTTTGCTCCTCTTCGATTTCCGTCCGGGTTGGCTGCCAATCACTCCTCTTTCTAGGCTCCAAGACCTTGCTTGGGGCAGGACACACCCAATATATCTATTGCTAGGAGATGACCTCACGTATCCATCACTTGAAACTAAACCCTCACACAGACAGTACCCACACATCATCAACCTCACCGCAGCACACACACATGGCGACGCACACACCCAACCAGCACGCACGCCCACCACCACCACGGCACGCGCACCACCACACACACACAACACACCACCACACAAACACACCACACACACAAAACACACACCACACACACACACACACACACAACACACACACACACAAAAACACAAACACACACCGTTCCCACCCATTTCATAATATCTTGTGTTAAAAGCTAACTACAAGATCATATCCATCTTGCATATTATTTTAAATATTAGCTCGACACACCTTATGAAATGGGACTCATGTTTGAAAACACTTTTGACATGTAATACCCTGGAGCTCACACATCTCATCATGCAAAGCGTATAGTGTAACACACAGATTCAGTACGCTTTGTTCCCTTATCCCAGGAGATAGTTTTTTTTTTGTAGAAATGTTTGTGTTAACCATACAGATATGCCCAGACACTATATCATGTGTCCTCCAAACTAAACCCTATGTTCTCTTCTGTACAGTCTTGTGTTTGCCTTTGTGAAACAGAACTGTTTAAATGTGTCAAGTGCTCTCGTCCTCTATTTTATCTGTGGGATGAGGGAACGGGTGATTATGATAGAGCGGTGATTCCCTTGTTTATAGGAACAACAATACAGTACCATTCGTGCCTTCCTCCCCCAGGATACTGGGTTCTTTCCACATCATTATCAGCCCTTCTCCCTACTGTCCTCCCCCATCACACTGTCATACATTTTGTTAGAGAGAGACATTCGTAAATATTGTCTGTTCAGGTGTTTGTTTGTTGGTGTGTGCGCGTGTGTGTACATACACTCACATCTCTAGTTGTGTGTGAATTCTCCTGTATCAGCAGATTGTATGTTTTAATTGCTGTGTTAATTGATTGGAAGTCTATTTAGTGTGCGATGAGGCAATCAGCTCAGTGGCTTTATGGACTTAATGATTCAACACAGCAACACCAGGCCTGCTAATGAACCACTCTCACTGTCATCTGCATCAGGGGGTTCCCAAACTTTTTCACTCAGGCCCCGCTTCCAGCGATGGGGAACATCCCGCGCCTCCCCTGCGTGCACGCGTGCCAAGTCTATTTCAATGGGCACAAGCACTGTTCATGACAAAAACTATTCACACCCTTCTTGGCCGAGAGAACATTTTGCAGATTTGAAACTTATTTCCTGCAATTCTATACATTTTGCTATGTCTGTATATTCAAGTTATATTTGAGTGACTTAAACATTACAATAAAATCTATTGGCTAAAATACCTAGCTTAAAAATGTTAGCTGACATGGGCTAGTTGATCTGGACATTTCTGTTATAAATATCTATCTAATGTACAGTATGCAATGACTGACATGACAAGAGGAATACTGATGATGCACTACCAATTTCAGAATTGCACCTTGTGCTTTCTACTATTCTTCTATAATTATTATAGTTGTATTTTTTATTTATGGGGGGGCGCGCGTTTTTAAGCTAGGTTTTTTGTAATTGTAATGTTTAAGTCACGCAAATATCAATTGAATACACAGACATGGCAAAATGTATAGAATTGCTGACCCCTATCACCCCACAGTTTGGGAACCACTCATCTACATTATTAGAGTGAGAGAGAGGGGGAGGGTGAACAGAACTATTTTCACTGGAACTCATGGTATATTTTGTTCCTCAGAAGCTGAGATGTTGAGTTCATATGTTCCTGAAATTGAGTATATGTGAGGAATTTTCTAAAATTGTGTTTGTTCAATTTTCTCAACATATCCACATTTACAGTTGAAGTCAGAGGTTTACATACACTTAGGTTGGAGTCATTAAAACTTGCTTTTCAACCACTCCACAATTTTCTTGTTAACAAACTATAGTTTTGGCAAGTCGGTTAGGACATCTACTTTGTGCATGACACAAGTACTTTTTCCAACAATTTTTTTTAATTTAAATGTTTAAATGTTTAAATGATTTATTACAAAAAAACACAAGGAAGGGGAAACATTAAAGTATTAGAACATGAAGGACAAACAATACGGCATCAATACACTATCAAACATGTATCAGTCTTTCCGCAACAGAGCCAACAATTGTTTATAGACAGATTATTTCACTTATAATTCACTGTATCTCAATTCCAGTGGGTTAGAAGTTTACATACACTATGTTGACTGTGCCTTTAAACAGCTTGGAAAATTCCAGAAAACGATGTCATGGCAAATCAGTCCCAGAACAACACAAAGGACCTTGTGAAGATACTGGAGGAAGCAGGTACAAAAAAGTATTTGTATCCACAGTAAAATGAGTCCTATATCGACATAACCTGAAAGGCCGCTCAGCAAGGAAGAAGCCACTGCTCCAAAACCACCATAAAAAAGCCAGACTATCGTTTGCAACTGCACATAGGACAAAGATAATACTTTTTGGAGAAATGTTCTCTGGTCTGATGAAACAAAAATAGAACTGTTTGGCCATAATGACCATCGATATGTTTGGAGGAAAAATGGGGAGGCTTGCAAGCCGAAGAACACCATCCCAACCGTGAAGTACGGGGGTGGCAGCATCATCTTGGGGGTGCTTTACTGCAGTAGGGACTGGTGCACTTCACAAAATAGATGGCATCATGAGGATGGAAAATTATGTAGAGATATTGAAGCAACATCTCAAAACATCAGTCAGGAAGTGAAAGCTTGGTCGCAAATGGGTCTTCCAAATGGACAATGACCCCAAGCATACTTCCAAAGTTGTGGCAAAATGGCTTAAAGACAAACAATACGGCATCATAATACTATCAAACATGTATCAGTCTTTCCGCAACAGAGCCAACAATTGTTTTATAGACAGATTATTTTCACTTTAATTCACTGTATCTCAATTCCAGTGGGTTAGAAGTTTACATACACTATGTTGACTGTGCCTTTAAACAGCTTGGAAAATTCCAGAAAACGATGTCATGGAATCTAGTCCCAAGAAACACAAAGGACTTGTGAAGATACTGGAGGATAGCAGGTACAAAAAAGTATTTG
>NW_019943638.1:125570-143187 GCF_002910315.2 Salvelinus sp. IW2-2015 | reverse complement strand
TATCCACAGTAAAATGAGTCCTATATCGACATAACCTGAAAGGCCGCTCAGCAAGGAAGAAGCCACTGCTCCAAAACCACCATAAAAAAGCCAGACTATCGTTTGCAACTGCACATAGGACAAAGATAATACTTTTTGGAGAAATGTTCTCTGGTCTGATGAAACAAAAATAGAACTGTTTGGCCATAATGACCATCGATATGTTTGGAGGAAAAATGGGGAGGCTTGCAAGCCGAAGAACACCATCCCAACCGTGAAGTACGGGGGTGGCAGCATCATCTTGGGGGTGCTTTACTGCAGTAGGGACTGGTGCACTTCACAAAATAGATGGCATCATGAGGATGGAAAATTATGTAGAGATATTGAAGCAACATCTCAAAACATCAGTCAGGAAGTGAAAGCTTGGTCGCAAATGGGTCTTCCAAATGGACAATGACCCCAAGCATACTTCCAAAGTTGTGGCAAAATGGCTTAAGGACAACATAATCAAGGTATTGGAGTCGCCATCACAAAGCCCTGACCTCAATCTCATAGAAAATTTGTGGGCAGAACTGAAAAAGTGTGTGCGAGCAAGGAGGCCTACAAACCTGACTCAGTTACACCAGCTCGGTCAGGAGGAATGGGCAAAAATCACCCAACTTATTGTGGGAAGCTTGTGGAAGGCTACCCAAAACGTTTGACCCAAGTTAAACAATTTAAAGGCATTGCTACCAAATACTAATTGAGTGTATGTAAACTTCTGACCCACTGGGAATGTGATGAAAGAAATAGAATCTGAAATAAATAATTCTCTCTACTATTATTCGGACATTTCACATTCTTAAAATAAAGTGGTGATCCTAACTGACCTAAGACGGGGAATATTTTACTACGATTAAATGTCAGGAATTGTGAAAAACTGAGTTTGAATGTATTTGGCTAAGGAGTATGTAAACTTCTGACTTCAACTGTGCGTTTAGAGAGAATAGAACTTCAAAAACAGCACAAGCTGATTGACATAGATACATCTATCAGCTGAATATCCAGTATATTATTGTTCCAAATGTTCCTTTGGAATGATAGAAATGCAGGACTTGTTTTCTTATAGGCCTACTAACTAAACCAGTTTCATGGCATTTCTTTTCTGAGAGGAGAAAGAAAGAGGGGGAGAACAGAGAGAAGGAGCCAGTTCCAGTTCAGTTCTACAATGTGTTTCAACATCAAATCAATATTTTGTGGTGAGAGCGAGCATCACTCTTGTTATAGAACTAAGAAGCGTTTTGTTAAGTGAAAAGGAAAACCACTTCTACACTCAATCAGCACTCAATTTCAGTGAAGACACCATAGAATAGGTTTGTGTGCAATCTATACTGCGGAATCGGTGATGCCTGTTCATGTACATTTGTGTATGTGCACTGTGCAGGCAGGTCCTTACACAGCCACCATTTTGACTACTCAGCTAGTGTCCAGAGGTTGAAGATGGAGAGAAGCCTGAAAGCAAGACGGCAGAGCTGTGCAGCGATGAGCATCGTAGAGAGAAATGTGGTGTGATTTCTGGCACCTCATAACTGCTGTAGCATCATCCAAGTGGATGCTCCATTTTGGTAGTAGTGTATTGTTGGGGGGTTGCTTTAATAAAGCGCTTTGAGATTCTTTATGTAATTAATAGCTTTGAAAAACATATTATTGATTATTATTTACTCCTCATAGTTTCATTACAGAAGACATTCTGTTTTCAATAATCCATTCGTATCTTCTTTGCAATTAAAAACAAAAAATCTCATATTTTTTGTGATTGTTATTTGAGGGTGTTGTCCCCATCCTCGCTTCCCCCTCTTCTCCTTCCCTCCTCCTCCTTTTCCCCCCCCCCTCCCTCCTCCTCATCCCCTCCTCCTCCTTTCCCTCTTCCTCCCCCTCCTCCTCCTTTCCCTCTCCATCCCTCCTCCCTCCTTTCCCTCTTTCCTCCCCCTCCTCCTCCTTTCCCTCTCCTCCCCTCCTCTTCCTCATCCCCCCTCCTCCTCCTCCTTCCCCTCCTCCCACCTCCTCCTCCTTCCTCTTTCTCTCCCCTCTCTCCTTTCCCTCCCTCCTCCCCTCTCATCCTCCTCCTCCTCCTTTCCCTCCTCCTCGCCCCCTCCTCCTCCTTTCCCTCCTCCTCACCCCGCCTCCTCCTCCTTCCCCTGCTCCTCCATTCCCTCCTCCCGCTCCTTCCCCTCTTCCTCCATTCCCTCCTCCTCAGTTCCCACTTCCTTCCCCCTCCTCTCCTTTCCTCCTCCTCCCCTCCTCCTCCTTTCTCCCTCCTCCTCCCCCTCCTCCTCCTCCCCTCCTCCTCCTTTCCCTTCCTCCTCCCCCTCCTCTCCCCCTCCTCCTCCCCCTCCTCCTCCATCCCTCCTTACCCTCCTTACCCTCCCCCTCCTCATCCCTCCTTCCCCTCCTCCTCCATCCCTCCTATACCCCCCCCACCCCCCCTCCTCCATCCCAAGACCTGGTCTGTTATTGGTGTTCTATTTTCCTCTTCCATCCGGAGGTAATTTGGATGTTGAAATTGCACTCTTCTTCCTCCTGTGTGCTTCCTCTTCGTATTTCCTGTCCGGGTGGCTGCCTCACTCCTGTCTTGTTCTAGCGTCCAAGACCTTGGCTTGGGGCAGACACACCCACATATCTATTGCTATGAGATGACCCACGTATCCATCACTGTGGAAACTAAACCCTCAACACAGACACGTACCACAGCATCATTCAGACCTCACCGCAGCACAACACATGCGCACGCACCAAAACGCACGCACACGCACGCACGCAACGCACGCACGCACGGGCACGCACGCACGCACGCACGCACGCAACACACACACACACACACACATCACACACACCACACACACACACACCAACACCACCACACACCACACACACACACACACCACACATATACACACACCAACACACAAACACACACACGTTCCCACCTGTGTCAAATTAATATGCTTGTGTTAGGAAGCTGTAACAAATGATCATATCCATCTTGCATTATGTTTTGTAAATGATTATTGGCTCACAAACCCGAATGTTTCTAAAATCCCAGAGGTGTGTAAGGGCACCTTATGGTCCGGCAAGTTACAGTTTTTACAAATCGCTAGGACCAATTTCTCAATACTTAGGTCTTTATCATATGTTATTCAAGTGTGGACAATTATTGCGTTAGAAATAGTCACATCAACAGTGAACACAACAGCGTCTATGTGGGCTAAATTTATGGATAATTTGTTTATTGCTTTGGCACAAAATTCATCAAATGATAATTCTTTCACAAATTTTCATGAATTCTTTTTCTCACTCAGAACGGAACACCCCAAACTCTAATGTACCTGCAGGCCAATTTTGCACATGTTTACATACTATTTCAAATTCAAAAACCTAACATAACACAACATTTATAGACAGCAATTTGCTAGATTTCTACAGTAATACATATTGAAATAATTCAAAATCTTAAAAATAAATACTATGGTCAAAACAATCTAGACCAACCACAAGCGATTCCCGTTGTAGCGAAAACACCTACCAGGTGTTAGTCCTTTAGTTTCATTACCGTACGATACAAAAGGGGACATTTTAGGATAATGATGTACTGTAATGTAACATGACCCAAGCCAGAGGGAGAGGGAGATGAGTAACGTATGTGTGTGGAAGAAGACTGGAGAGGAAGATCAAGAAGCTGTTAGTCTCAGATGAGATTTTAGGCCACTATAATTGATCATGTATAAATCATGTCTATCAATGAGAGAGGCTTGGTCTGAGAGTGCAGGCCAAATCTGCAACGCTCAACAGTGGATATATGTCTTGAGAAAATTTTGGCAAAACAACAGGTAAGACATTCTCTACTAGGGCAATCTGAACTGAACTGCACATTACAGGAGTAAATTGAGCAAAGCTTCCAAACCCATTGTGTGTAGTTGTTTTGTTATTTTCTGCTTTAAGGACCCAACGGATAGGACCTACACAGGCTTGGGAGATAGGATTTTCAAGCTGCTTCAGGAAAGCTGCGAACCGTTGATATGGTCATCAGAAAACAATGCATTAAAACTCACAGAGATTCGCGACAGAGTGTTGGCAGATCACATTACATTTGGAAATATTCCACAACAACTATTCTAGAGTCGTGAAAACAACATCAGTCAGGATGAAGCATTTGTACACCGTCCCTTTGAGGGGATACTGCTGAACGAGTCAAGCAACTCAGGAACAATATGTCGACAGGTAAAGAGTGATATAAAATACAGAACTGTGTTTTGAAACAAAACACAGGTAGAGGCCACAATGACATGGTTTTAGGTATAGAGGTAAACTACCGTATAGCTAACTCTTATTGTTGCCAGTGTGGATTTATTTTAGAGAGTCATAGAGATTGAAGCCAGGCAAACACCCCACATATTCATCTTTGTGATTGAGGCTGGGTTTTCAAACTTGGCCAAAACACGGAGCGAGGAAGGAATTTGATTTGGGAAAGAGCCACAGTGGATGTCCCGGCGCAGAGGGTGCCAACACAACACAATGTGGTGCAGCAATATTTCTCTCTGATGGATTGCTGTTACCACAAAGCTGATTAGACCGAAGCGTCTCATTTCATTCCTGGGATGACCTCTATGGACGGGTTTTTTGCCAGGTGCGCGGAAAGGCTGTTTGTAGTAAGGGCAAAATCGGCCAACATTTGTTAATTGTATGGGACAATGTGAATTTCACCAACTCCCATGCAGTCACAGAGGTGGTTTGCAGCCCATCAGGATGATGTCATTTTCCTTCCACCTTACTCTCCATTCTCAACCCCATAAGAGGAATATATTTCCTCATGGAGGTGGAAGTTTTTGACCACCAATCCACAGATCAAATGTCCCTCCTGGATGCAATGAATGCTGGATGCCTGGGACATATTTGCAGAAGATTGCCAGGATGGACAGGCATGCCAAAATATTTAATTTCCTAGTGTATTGCCCAAGATGACATAGATGTGATGTGGATGAGAACCTGTGGCCAAATGCAGAAGGCCAGGGTTGACTTATCATTGTTGTTCCACGCCCTGGCTATAGAGAGGTTTTTTATTCTCTATTTTGGTTAGGCCAGGGTGTGACTAGGGTGGGCAGTCTATGTTATTTTTTCTATGTTGTTGGTTTTCTATGTGTTTGGCCTGGTGTGGTTCCCAATCAGAGGCAGCTGTCTATCGTTGTCTCTGATTGAGAGCCATACTTAAGTAGCCTGTTTTCCCATTTTGTGTTGTGGGTGATTCATTTCTGTTTAGTGTGTGTTGCACCTGACGGAGCTGTTTCGGTTGTCACTTTGTTGTTTTTGCTTTTTAGTGTTCAGTTTCTATTAAACATGATGAACACTTACCACGCTGCATTTTGGTCCACTCCTTCTTCCCAGGACGATCGTTACACATTGCTACTATATCTGTATTGGTAGATGGTGTATATACAAATTCTTGTATTTTGGAATCACTCAATGCCAAAAATGACATAACATATTGAAGCATATTGCATCATGTCTGATACATTCCTGTAACATATACTGCAGTGCATTCTAAATAGTAGAGAGGTGTAATTCTTGTTTTGTAAAGACATTTTACAAAAGAAAACATTGTGTAATGCTCCCTGTTGTTAGTGTTGTTTAGGTCATTGTTTTATGAGTGACAACGTGTGCTTGTTGGGTGACAACCTTTGCTAGTGTTATGGAAGAACGAGTTGATTTGAGACATGTATGAAGTGTTTTGGTAGTTTTAGTGCATTTTGGATGTGAAATGAACTGCTGTGTCAAGCTGAAAGTTGGTTAGGAGAACTGTGTGAAGAGTTTAAAAAAAGTGACCTAAGTATTGAGAAATGGGTCCTAGCGATTGTAAAAAACTGTAAACTGTGGGAGTCAAGTCTCAAAGTCAGGTCAAGGTAACAGCATTCATGGAATTCAAATTGAACTTTCTCACAAAGGGAAGGGAACCAAATATAGAACTCTTATGAGATATGTCACTCACATTGATGTGCTGTGATTAAAGAAGAGAGATATAAAGGAGCAAATGAAAGAGAGAGAGATGGACAGATAAAAGAAGATGAGACTGGCCCTTTGGCCAGCGTGATTAACTGCTTTGAATGAAACTCTTCTACATCTAGTCTTAGACATTACCACTGACAAAGAATGTGAACTCTCTTCTTCCTTATGTTCATCATTGTCACCATTGTCATCATCATTGTCATCCTCATACAGATGTAGCATCTTAATTTGATCAGTCTTCTGTTGCTGATCATTTTCCTGCGCCGCAGCTTCATGATTTACATAAATTCACTGAAAACCCACACTAGCAGATGGTTATATTAAAAGTATGGCACTTTTCATGTACACTCTTAGAAAAAAGGGGGGCTATAGCAGAAGTCACAGGCACTCCTGTCCTCTCAAGGGAGAGAGAGAGAGAAAGAAAGAGAGAGAGAGAAAGAAAGAGAGGGAGAGGGAGACGGAGAGGGAGATTGAGAGAGAGAGAGAGGGGGAGAGGGAGAGAGAGAGAGAGAGGGAGGGAGAGAGGGAGAGAGAGAGAGACGCCTAGAGGTAGAGAGGGCAGTAGCATCCCTACATTCCCTGAGGGAACAGATGAGGATGAGGTGACTGAATAGAATGTTAGTTTCTCTCTGAATTCACTTTATCTCTCTCGTTCTCTCACTCTCTTTCTCTCATTCCCTCTCTCTCTCGCTCTGTATCCTAGTGCATTCTGAGAGTGAGTGGGTGGAGTTGCTGTGGTGTGTGAGTGAAAATGACTGGTATCAATTGCTCCAATGTTTGTTTTTTAATGTATTTTACCTTGCTTCCATACTGTTCAAATTAAGATTTCTGTCAATGCATTTGTCCCAGTGTTGAATCCTTCTATAAAAGGTACCTGGCCATTTTGGTAACAGTGGTAGACCACATTCCATTGTTGTTGTCTGTGGGAGAACCTCTTTTCAGCATTGTTGATTTCAATTTGGGGTTTCCCTATTGTAAAAACAGAAAGAGTATATTTKTCATCTGCTAGGGAAACACGAGTTGCTTTCAGAACGGAGAAAATGTATCTGTCTTCTCTGCTTCCTCTGTCTCATTCTCTTTTTGGTGGCCCTCAGACATTTGACATGGCTTTGTTGACATTGCAATGGTTACATGTTACCGTGGCAATGCCTTTGAAATACAGGCCAGCATGAGTGTGTCTCTTTGTATATGTGTTTGTATCCATGCATGCATGTGATGCTGTTTCCTTCTATGACTGGCTGCTTGTCATGTCATATCCATGAGGCACTTCAACAGCATAGGAACAGGACACAACATCAGATATATCGAAGCTAATCTTCAGACTTGCTCTACACTCTTTCATATTGGGTCAACCACAAAGGAAGTCTGTCTTTTAAAACAAAGCTTCATCAACATACAGAGAGGATTCTATCAGGCAGTATTCTTGTGTGTTCTGTATTTGTGTCTCTAAGTCATTATTGCCAAATAGACTATTCACTCCCTTCTGTCGCTTACAAGCCCAGTTTGTGCCATAGCACGTGTCTCTCTTTCATTTACCCCTTCCAACACTAAATCGGAAAGAAAAGCAGAGTGAGGGATGGTAGGGGAGGCCGAAAGAAGTTGGAAGAAAACAACCTCCTCATCCACCCCCAAAAAGAAAAAAACAAACAAACAAAAGTACCCATTTGGAGGTGCCAGTACCACTCAACCATACCCTTAGGCAAATTCCGTGGTTTTGGTGTCAATGGTTGTCGTGTTAACAGTGGAATTCTGGCAGGGAAGGTTTGGGAATGCCAGCCCTCCTCTCAGCTACATCATTTGTTTAAGTCATGGAAACAAAAGCCAGAAGACAGAAGCACATGATTGGTGAAATATGGTTGTGTGGCACAGTGGCAGCTACTTTGTGAGGGCATTGCAGTGGAATAATGAACGCACCATTACCTCTGCCCACCCCTGCCTGTGCCAGGGGGCTGTGTGGTCACTCCATGCCAGCCCAGCTCTTGCTGAATGTACGGTATGTTTATTCATGTGGTGAGAGAGTGAGTGAGTGAGGAATGGAGAGTGGATTTCAACCAGCACACTGGCCATCTGAAATCTGTCTTTCCTACTACTTACTAAAACTCCATACTGTGTACTAATCATACTACATATTGAATGTACTGTTAAGTCAAAAACGAATTGATTAAGCAACTAATATAAACATACTAGGCTCATCCATAAATCAAATCAAATCACATTTTATTAATCACATGCACCGAATACAACAGGTGTAGACCTTACAATGAAATACTTACTTACAAGCCCCTAACCAACAATGCAGTTTCCCCCAAAAATATGGCTAAGAATAAGAAATAAAAGTAACAAGTAATTCAAGAGCAGCAGTAAAATAACAATAGCGAGACTATATACAGGGGGGTACCGATACAGAGTCAATGTGCGGGGGCACCTGTTAGTTGAGGTAGTATGTACATGTAGGTAGAGTTATTAAAGTGACTAATCATAGATGACAACAGAGAGTAGCAGTGGTGTAACAGGGGTGTAAAGAGGGGGGGGGGGGGGAAATGCAAATAGTCTGGGAAGCCATTTGACTAGATGTTCAGGAGTCTTATGGCTTGGGGGTAGAAGCTGTTTAGAAGACTCTTGGACCTAGACTTGGCGCTCCGGTACCGCTTGCCGTGGTGCGGTAGCAGAGAGAACAGTCTATGACTAGGGTGGCTGGAGTCTGACTGAGAATGCTGAGAATGCATTCGTCATCTAATGCGCAATTGCACTGATTCCTGCTATTCTTTAAATTTGTGGCGCTTTCAAAACAAATGGGAACTCGTAAATAACATAAGTCAAATCATGATGTCAGTGATCTTCAGGTTGGAAAGTCGTAGCTCTAGAAAGAGGCCCGAGTTTCTGACTTGAAATTCCCAGATAGATGACCATTTAAGACTATTTTTACTAGTCGGAGAAGGTTTTTTCCCCCTGAGTTTCCAATTGTCTTGAACACACTGAAGTTGGATGTCGGAGATTTCCATTGGTATAGCTTGTCTCATTTGATTATCAGCAGCTGTCAAACACTTCTGGGTCTGGAAAGACAATTCTCTACGTCAATAGTGTGCAGCGAATTCTACTAGATGAAAATCCTACATTTGTATGACATGCTGGCATTTAAAGCAAACTACATTTTCGTTATATACTATAACCCGGCCACTGTTTGTGGCTTCTACCCCTCCTTGTCTCATCACTGTTCTCTTCCCTTTATTAACAGTGTGAGAAATCAGACGTCGGAAATGGTGCGGCCTGTTGGTGACATCTTGCACTCTCAGACACACACACGTCTAAGCCACGCCTGCGCTCACCCAAGCATGCACACACACCAGCAGCACACATGATGCACATACACACACATCCTCTCTCTCTTTCCCACCCTAGTGTCTCTAGTAAGCCAACGTTTGTATAATCCTATCGGTATTCTGGGATTTTATTTGACCATGAGAAAAAGAGCCAGCCAGAAAAGCAGCAAAACTGTACTGCATTGCATGTTTGATTGAATAGTGGCCAGTGTGTGTTGTCTCTCTCATCACTGTGGTTCACTCCTCAGTGAGCATCCAGCAGTCCACTGAAAAATTTAGCCAACCAGGGGTGAAACATGGGGAAGGGGAGCTGGGGAGAGGGCTCTAGTAGTTAGGTACTGCATGCTGCATATTTGCATAGTGTTGTGGTTCTCCTCAGAATAATATTTATTATATTTCTTTTGTTTTTGCATATTTGGTTTTGGAAGGCTTTGTTTGTGTTGGTCGTCTTCTCTGATCGGAGAACAAAAGCGAGTGCTGACGATGCAACGGCCGAGCTCCGATTCATGTTGGGGGTGTGGAGTAATCCTGTAATCATTTGTTCTCCCATGGGAGAGTTTGCGGGAGTGTGTGTGTGCCTATGTGTTACGTGCATGTGTGGGCGTGCGTGTGTGTGTGTCTGTGTGCATGCCTGCCTGCGTGCGTGCGTGGGTATGTACGTATGTATGTGTATGTTTGTATGTTGTGCGTGTGTATGTGTATACGTTTGTGTGTGTGTGTGTGTGTGTGTGTGTGTGTGTGTGTGTGTGTGTGTGTGTGTGTGTGTGTGTGTGTGTGTGTGTGTGTGAAAGAGCAGACGGGTCGGAGAGCTAATTCAGATGAGAGGACACATCGGTTATCTCTGTAGAACACACAACAGCAGCAGCAATGTAGGTGCGCGGCAGCCTTTGTTAGCAGGCCGTTCTGTATAGTAATGAGCAGGGCTCTGTCGCCTCTAAGCAAGCTGTGGCAGGACAGAAGACTAGCAGGGAGGAAACACTCCCCCCTACCTACCCTGTTTATAATCACAGGCTGCAATTTCTCAGGCTGCACCATCTCAGACCCTCAGATCATGCTTGGCACCTGGTATATTTTTGTTGTTGTGAAGAGAATGGATTATAACTATAACTGAATTGTGTTTTATATAAGGCTGTTTTTATCTCCTTATCATTATATTAAAACAATTTTGTGGAAAATGTAAAAAACGTTGAATGTAAAATTGCAATTAATGAAAAGCTATGAGCAATAGGCATTCAGTTAGTCCAGGAAGTTGTTATTTTGTTATTTATTATAGCCTAACTTCGTTTTAACCAGGAAGTTTTTATTTGTATTTTAATGTATTAGCTACTTCAGTTAGCCAGGAGTTGTTTATTGTATTTTATGTATAGCCTACATTCAGTTTACCAGGAGTTGTTTATTTTGTATTTTATGTATAGCCTACATTCCAGTTTCAGGAGGTTGTTTATTTGTATTTTATGTATAGCCTACATTCAGTTAGCCAGGAGTTGTTTTATTTGTATTTTATGTATAAGCCTACATTCAGTATACCAGGAAGTTGTTTATTTGTAATTTTATGTATAGCCTCATTCAGTTAGCCAGGAGTTGTTTATTTGTATTTATGTATAGCCTACATTCAGTTGCCAGGAGTTTGTTTATTTGTATTTTATGTATAGCCTACAATTCAGTTTAACAGGAGTTGTTTATTTGTTTATGTATAGCCTACATTCAGTTTAGCCAGAGTTGTTTATTTGTATTTTATGTACAGACTAACTTCAGCTTAGTCAGGAGTTGTTTTATTTGTATTTTATGTATAGCCTACTTCAGTTTAGCCAGGAAGTTTGTTATTTGTATTTTATGTACAGACTCATTCAGTTAGCCAGGAGTTGTTTATTTTGTATTTTATGTATAGCCTACATTCAGTTTTACAAACAGACAGATAACAGCAAACAATTCCAAGTTAACACCCCCACCCTGAATAAGACATAAAATGACAAAACAAACCGAAAAACCGCAGAAATAGAGTAGAAAATAATCGACACCATGCTTCATTGAAATTGGTATAAACAGAATATGCTCTATCAAAGAAAAAATAGGCTACCTATGGATCAGGGTGGATTGCAGACTGCATGTCATGTTGCCTCACGTGATAGATAAAAACACAAAGAGTTGTTGGATCTACTTAGCTGTGAGTTGTGAGTTTAGAGTCATGGTGTTGTGTGCTGTCTGTGTTCCAGGGAGGTCAGTTGTAAGTTAGAGTCATGGTGTTGTGTGCTGTCTGTGTTCCAGGGAGGTCAGTTGTGAGTTTAGAGTCATGGTGTTGTGTGCTGTCTGTGTTCCAGGAGGTCAGTTGTGAGTTTAGAGTCATGGTGTTGTGTGCTGTCTGTGTTCCAGGGAGGTCAGTTGTGATGTTTAGAGTCATGGTGTTGTGTGCTGTTGTGTTCCGGAAGGTCAGTTGTGAGTTTAGAGTCATGGTGTTGTGTGCTGGTCTGTGTTTCCAGGAAGGTCAGTTGTGAGTTTAGAGTCATGGTGTTGTGTTGCTGTCTGTGTTCCAGGAAGGTCAGTTGTGAAGTTTAGAGTCATGGTGTTGTGTGCTTGTCTGTGTTCCGGGAGGTCAGTTGTGAGTTTAGAGTCATGGTGTTGTGTGCTGTCTGTGTTCCAGGAAGGTCAGTTGTGAAGTTAGAGTCATGGTGTTTGTGGTGCTGTCTGTGTTCCAGGGAGGTCAGTTGTGAGTTTAGAGTCATGGTGTTGTGTGCTGTCTGTGGCCCGGGGAGGTCAGAACAACACTGGCAGGTTCATTTCCTCTGTCCTCTCCTCATCTGTGGCTCAAACACTGTTCATTACCACAGCACTGTGTCAGCACTGTGATAAGTAGACTTAACACCATTATACACACATGTCACCATGATGAATAGGCTCCTGAAAATCACATCTCCAACAGTGGAGGTCTGCTGAGGGGAGGACGGCTTCATAATATGGCTGGAATGAGCGAATGGAATGGCATCAAAAACATGGAAACCCACGTTTTTGATGTATTTGATACCATTCAACCTTTTCCGTTCCAGCCATTACCACGAACCTGTCCTCCCCAATTAAGGTGCCAAACCTGCCTGTGATTTCCAATGAGCATGATATTCTGGGAGGCGTGTCAGAAAGAGGGAGGGAAGGGGGGCGCTGGATGGGGGGTAACAGGGTTTGGGTGTTGGTGGTGGTAAGTGGTGTGTGGCGTGTGTGTGTGTATATGTATTTGTGTGTGTGTGTGTGTGTGTGGTGGTGTTGTGTGTGTGTGTGTGTGTGTGTGTGTGTGTGTGTGTGTGTGTGTGTGTGTGTGTGTGTGTCGCGTGCGTGCGTGCGTGCGTGCGTGCGTGGCGTGCGTGCGTGCCGTGCGTGCGTGCGTGCGGTGCGTGCGTGTGTGTGTGGTGTGTGTGTGTTGTGTGTGTGTGTGTGTGTGTGGTGAAGCAGACGCAATCATAAACAAACCATCCCGTCATTTCAACACATCGTGGCGACAACATCAAATAGCCTTTCCAGACTCTGAAGTCAGGATGACTACAAGTTAGTTGTTAGCCAGACTAAGGCTCTCCGGCCATTCAGGGTCAACCTTGTAATCAAAGAGAGTTAAAAAGCAATTAACTGAGACAATTATAGCCGGGAGAGGAGGCTGAATGGTTCACTAAGTAAAGCAGTGTGTAATTGAATGGAGATTAATTGCTGAAGGGAACATTTCAAGGTCTTTATTGGATTCATCCATACATTGAAGACCAAGGGGCTATATATTTCCTTGAGCAGTTCACAAGTTTAAAGGGATGGTACTTTTTAGCTACTTTGCAACAATTTAGCATGTTAGCTAACCCTAACCCTTCCCCTTACCATATCCTTAACCCCTAAACTTTAACCCTAACCTTAACCCCTAAACTCTAACCCTTAAAGGGATACTTAGGGATTTTGTCAATGAGGCCCTTTATCTACTTCCCCAGAGGCAGATGAACTAGTGGATGACATTTTTATGTCTCTGTGTCCAGTATGAAGTTAGAGGTAGTTTCACGAGCATTAGCACAATGACTGGATTTCTATGGGTATCCACTAACGCTAGTTTGCAATTTCCTTCAAACCACACTCAGAGACATGAAACTAATATCCACGAGTCCATCTGACTCTGGGCAAGTAGATCCCGAAGTATCCCTTTAACCCTAACCCCTAACCCCTAGCCTAGCTAATGTTAGCCACCTAGCTAACAATAGCCACAACAAATTGGAATTTGTAACATATCATACATATTGCAATTTGTAAAATATTGTTTGAATTGGGACAATTAATACATAGCATGCGAAGCGTAGCATACTGTATCATATTAAATGGAGGGATACAAATTTAGGTTTACTATCTTACGTCAAAGCAAGAGTTCAGGTTGGTCGATTAATGGATGTATGGTATATTTTATTAACTGGTAATGACTAATTACTTTAAGTGACCAAGCATCCGGCATATTTTACACTCATATTAGACATTTACTACACTCATATTAAGATATATTTTCTCAGGTTCAACATACAGGATAGTAAGATAGCCTTCATATTATGTTACAGTACAGCCATTACAGTAGTCAAATCTGTGGATGTGTCTGAGAGGAGAAGAACCCTACTAACCCGCTTTTCCTCAGCCTATCACGTCAGCTATGCCATGCCATGCTGTGCTGTGATTGGACAATCCTCGTCCCTAATGTGGTGAGATTCACAGCCCAGGTGCCAAAGCCTTACTTAAGGAAATCCCAAAGAGTCTTAGGGGAAAAAGCCAGAAGGTTAAAACTAGCTTTACAGCAAAAGTGGATGAACTCAAACACATTATCTTCTTTGAGAGAAGATGACATCTTGTTGTGTTAATATATCTCAGTTGCAGTGTGAGGAAGATGTCTGCAGAAGGTAACGAAGGTTCTGTCCTTTCCTTATTTAGCCTCAGAAAGGCACGCCATGATACAGCGTTTTAGCTATGGGACAGCACTTTGAGAAGAGAGAACACTCTTTGTCCTCCCCCATGCTGTACTATAACAAATAGTGACACTAACATGAAGACATCTAGACACATACAGTATCCATCTAAACACATACAGTATCCATCTAAACACATACAGTATCCATCTAGACACATACAGTATCCATCTAGACACATACAGTATCCATCTGACCAAGACTCTTCCTACAGCCGCCCCCCCGGCCAAACTGAGCAATCGGGGGAGAAGGGCCTTGGTCAGGGAGGTGACCAAGAACCCGATGGTCACTCTGACAGAGCTCTAGAGTTCCTCTGTGGAGATGGGAGAACCTTCCAGAAGGACAACCATCTCTGCAGCACTCCACCAATCAGGCCTTTATGNTTTATGGTAGAGTGGCCAGACGGAAGCCACTCCTCAGTAAAAGGCACTTGACAGCCCGTTTGGAGTTTGCCAAAAGGCACCTAAAGACTCTCAGACCATGACAAACAAGATGCTCTGGTCTGATGAAGCCAAGATTGAACTCTTTGGTATGAATGCCAAGCGTCACCTCTGGAGGAAACCTGGCACCATCCCTATGGTGAAGCATGATGGTGACAGCATCATGCTGTGGTGATGTTTTTCAGCGGCAGGGACTGGTAGACTAGTCCGTATCGAATTAAAGATGAACGGAGCAAAGTACAGAGAGATCCTTGATGAAAACCTACTGCAGAGCGATCAGGACCTCAGACCTTCCAACAGGACAACGACCCTAAGCACACAGTCAAGACAACGCAGGAGTGGCTTCAGAACAAGTCTCTGAAAGTCCTTGAGGGGCCCAGCTAGAGCCCGGACTTGAACCCAATCGAACATCTCTGGAGAGACCTGAAAATAGCTGTGCAGCATCCTGACAGAGCTTGAGAGGATCTGCAGAGAAGAATGGGAGAAACTCTCCAAATACAGGTGTGCCAAGCTTGTAGCATCATACCCAAGAATACTCAAGGCTGTAAACGCTGCCAAAGGTGCTTCAATAAAGTACTGAGTAAAGGGTCTGAATACTTATGTTAATGTGATATTTAAATGTTTTATCTTTTATACATTTGCGAAAAATAAAAATAAACTGTTTTTGCTTTGTCATTATGGGGTATTGTGTGTAGATTGATGAGGGGAAAAAACAATTTCATCCATTTTAGAATAAGGCTGTAACGTAACAAAGTTTTTATAAAGTCAAGGGGTCTAGGTACTTTCCAAATGCACTGTATATGAGGGATTGGAAATGATGCAGACAATTACATTGATGGTAGCTACAATCTATCTGCAATATTAAAGCTGATCTGCTCCCTATTTTTATTTTATAAACAAATAACTGTTTGGAGGATGGAAGCGTGTGTGTGTATGTGTGTGTGTGTGTGTGTGTGTGTGTTGGTGTGTGTGGTGTGTGTGTGTGTGTGTGTGTGTGTGTGTGTGGTGTGTGTGTGTGTGTGTGTGTGTGTGTGTGTGTTGTGTGTGTGTGTGTGTGTGTGTGTGTGTGTGTGTGTGTGTGTGTGTGTGTGTGTGTTGTGTGTGTGTGTGTGTGTGCCATATGTGTGTGCATATGTGTGTAACATCTAGTTATCAGTTTAGGGACAGCCGACTGCGTTCTCACTCTCCCACACACTCAGTCCCAACGTGAACAAACAAGCATAGAGAGAAGCCTGTCACACACACACAACACACACACACACACACACAACACACACACAACAACACACACACCAACAACACACACACACACCAGCAGACACACACACAACGACAACAACACACACCACATCACCACACACACACACACACACCTCTCTCAGCATGGGATTGCAGATGTGTCTGGAGGCTGGCTGGCTATTGGAAATCATCAGATATATCTTAATGGAAGTGGAGATCACCCTATAACAGTGTCATTGATTTAGGACCTTTATTCTGACTAATGAAAAAGTCAATTTGTTCATGACTTACACCCAGTTTGGTTATGCAAATTTCATTTACATTTGAAATGTCCATTTACTCTTTCTTTCTGCTCCTCTTCCCTTATTCTTCCCTCTTTCGCATCTCGTTTACTCTGTTCCTCTCGCCCCCTATGTCTTCCTTCCTTTCTTTTTCCTAGCCACACCATCTCATCTCTGTCAGTCTTTGTTCCAGCAAGGTCTGTTCAGAGGAGATGCTTTTAGAACACTGGCGTTCATAACAAGCCAATTACAGCATAGAGAACAGTCATCAGTGAGCAGAATTATTCATGTGTTCTGTTCTGGGTGCAGTTTGATTGGTTTGTAAGATTCTGTGTGTGTGTATATGTGTGTGTGTATATGTGTGTGAGCTTGCGTGTGTGCTTGTGTGCGTGCGTGCCAAACTACCTGAACCCTGCAATTAACCGCTTCTCTGAAAAATACAAAACTCTAGAAATATACAAAACAAGCTTCCTCTTTTTGTTCAGCTGGAATTCCCCGTACCCTCGCACTGAAATGCCTTTACAGACCCTCCAATGCCATGACATTGAGCCATACCACCCCCATTATCTCTCTCCATTACCCTGATCAAACCAATTAACCCCGTATAACAATCACACCAGCCCTCCCCTCCACCTCTACAGCCTCTGGAGCCAACCAAAACCCTGAAGGAACAACAGAGAGAGGCGTTCAGTAGCACAGATCCAATCCCAGATACACACCAAAAGGACAAGAGCTGTTTCATATAATTAGCATAAACAAATTAGGGCATGGCTCCCTCGTTAAGCCAAATATGTCTCGTTAGTGCCACAGCTGAACAAACCTACTGATTAGGCTCCACAGTCTGCCTGTCTTAGAAGAAAAAGGAGAATCTATTTTTTAATTAAGCTCATTTGCATTTACAAATGAGACGCCAATTAATGAGACTCGTTTGCAGAGGGCTTTCCTTTAAAGAAGGGACATGATTTCTACCTGCATGGAGATGGGAGGAGAAAGAGAAAGAAAGAGAGAGAAAGGGAAAGAGAGAGATATGACTCTGTGGTGGGGCTTTCCTTGTCCTAATGATGTTGAGTTAATAGCATAATTATAGCCTACACATGTTACATGTAACACTTTTATATATTTTTATGTTCTTAAATATTTTCAGCCAAGTTCAGTTACTTCCTGTGTTGTGATATTTGTAGGTAGTGTTCATGTTCATTTTGTCCCTCTGGTAACAGTCAGATATGGATTAGAATGGAGGTTTTCTTGGCTGAGGCTGCAGGCTACGTTCAGGGAAGAGAGAGATGGCAGGGAGAGGAGGGAGTGGGGTGAGAGGAGGAGGAGGAGGAAGAGAGAGGTGGCAGGGAGAGGAGGGAGTGGGG
>NW_019943638.1:111139-125351 GCF_002910315.2 Salvelinus sp. IW2-2015 | reverse complement strand
CCAGAGAGAGATTGTGACCAGACCCATAACCAGAACAAAATGGTGTCCAAAGGACACCAACAATCTCTTTAAGACAAAACACACGTGATTCCACCAGGAATACTACAATATTCAACAATACAGTCACCAATGACATGGTTGTTACCTCTGCCCGTGTGTTTCAGGGCTGTTTTGGAGGACAGACTGTTATGATCTTAAGATAGATTTAGTCCTCTGAAAGGACCACAAACTCGCTGCTTAGCTTTTCCACTGAACCTTGACAGTTGACTCGACAAACGGTTACCAGGAGATTGCTTTGGTAAAACAGCATAGAATAGATGACTATTTATTATATTTCTAATGGTAAGAGGACACATGGATAGGAAGGAGGAGAGGGGGAGAGAGAGAGGGGAGGGGAGGCTGAGAGAGAGAGGGAGAGGGGAAGAGAGCGAGAGGGGAGAGAGCGAGAGGAGGAGAGAGGCGAGAGCAGAGGGAGAGAGAGAGGGAGAGAGCGAGAGAGAGAGGAGGGAGAGGAGGCGAGAGGGAGAAGAGCGAGAAGCGAGAGGGGAGAAGAGAGCGAGAGCGAGAGGGGAGAGAGCGAGAGAAGAGAGCGGGAGAGAAGGGAGAGAGCGGAGAGAGGGAAGAGAGAGGAGAAGGAGAGAGAAGAAAGCGGAGAGAGAGCGAGAGGGGAGAGAGAGCGGAGGGGGGAGGAGAGAGAAAAGGGGAGAGAGGAGGAGAGTGGGGAGAGGAGAGAGGCGGAGAGGAGAGCGAGAAGAGAGAGAGGAGAGGGGAAGAGAGAGAGCGAGGGGGAGAGAGAGCGAGAGAAAGAGAGAGAGCGGAGAGGAGGAGAGCGGAAGAGGAGAGAGAAGCGGAAAGAGGAGAGAGAGCGAGAGAGGAGAAGAGAGCGGAGGGGAGAGGAGAGCGGAGAGAGAGGGGGAGAGAGAGAGCGGAGAGAGAGCGCGAGGGGGAGAGAGAGCGAGAGGGGAGAGGAGCGGAGAGGGGAGAGAGGCGAGAAGGGGGGAGAGAGAGCGAGAGGGGGGAGGAGAGAGAGTGGGGGAGAGAGGAGAGGAGAGAGAGTGAGAGAGAGAGAGCGTGAGAGAGAGGAGCGAGAGAGAGAGAGAGGGGAGAGAGAGAGGGGGAGAGAGAGAGGGGAGAGAGAGAGGGAGAGAGAGAGCGAGAAGGGGAGAGAGAGCGAGGAGGAGAGGAGCGAGAGAGAGAGAGAGCGAGAGGGGAGATAGAGGAGAGGGGAAGAGAGCGAGGAGGGAGAGAGAGCGGAGGGAAGAGAGGGAGAAGAGTAAGGGGGAAGAGAGAGCGGAAGCGGGGAGAGAGAGAGAAGGGCGGAGATATCCCTAGGGTGTAATACTCACTAAACAGAAGCCACGAGCAGCGACTCTACAGTGGTCAGACACTGTGCGCTCCATATTTTAATTCAAAGTTGGCTTCCCCTTCCAGACTGGCTTCCCTTCCAGAACTGGCTTGCCTTCCAGAACTGGTTCGCTTTCCAGGAAACTGGGCTTAGCCTTCAGACGTGGACCAGAGGTTGGCTCCCTTTCCAGAACTGTGTACCAGAGGTTGGCTTTACCCTTCCAGAACTGTGTACCAGAGTTGGCTTACTCCTTTCCAGACTGTGTCAGAAGGTTGGGCTTACCCTTTCCAGACTGTGTACAGAGGTTGGCTTACCCTTCCAGACTGTGTACAGAGGTTGGCTTACCTTCCAGAACTGTGTAACAGAAGGTTGGCTACCTTCCGAACTGTGTACAGAAGGTTGGCTACCTCCAGACTGTGTACCAGAGGTTGGCTACGCCTTCCAGAACTGGTGGTACCAGAGGTTGGTTACCT
The DNA here is from genome assembly GCF_002910315.2 of Salvelinus sp. IW2-2015. Classification (NCBI taxonomy): domain Eukaryota; kingdom Metazoa; phylum Chordata; class Actinopteri; order Salmoniformes; family Salmonidae; genus Salvelinus; species Salvelinus sp. IW2-2015. The sequence goes on along the minus strand of NW_019943638.1, from coordinate 123,533 downwards.
TCCAGAACTGGTGTACTAGAGGTTGGCTTACCTTTCCAGAATGTGTCCAGAGGCTTTGGCTTTACATTCCAGAATGTGTACCAGAGGTTGCTACTTCCAGAACATGTACTATAGAGGTTGGCTTACCTTCACAGAACTGGTGTACAAGAGGTTGCGCTTACCCTTCAGAACTGTGGTAACAGAGGTTGGCTTACCTTCAGAACTGTGGTACCAGAGGTGGCTTACCCTTCAGAACTGTGGTACCAGACGGGTTGGCTTACCACTTTCAGACTGTCGGTACCAAGAGGTTGGCTTACCCTTCCAGAACTGTGTACCAGAGGTTGGCTTACCCTTCCAGAACTGTGTACCAGAGGTTGGAACATGGGACAGTTTGTGGAAAATAAAATGTGCTCGTGGCAGTCCCAATTAGCGCATAGCCGTACTAGCATAAAAGGACCTCTGTGAGAGAGGATAGCATGCGGGTTGGTCTTTGAGCCTGAGTGAGCAGGCCGACAGGCTTGGCGGGGAAGTTGAAGGCTGTGTGTGTGTGTGTGTGTGTGTGTGTGTGTGTGTGTACGCATGGCTGATGATGGTACTGTGTTTGTGATGGCTCTCAAACCGTCTATTAACATTCCTGCTATGTGGCCATTGTATTAGTCCCCTAGACTCAGCGCTCAGCCCTCAGCAGCATCCCAAACGGTAACCTATTCCCCATAAGGGCTCTGGTCATAAGTAGTGCAGTCTTTTGGGAATAGGGTGCGATTTGAGACTTAAGGGAGGGACAAGAACCCTGCATTAAAAGATAATTGGTTTCCGTCACAATATAATACAACACATTCTTAATTTCCTTCAGAAGTAGCCATTTAGCTGCTTAGAAACCCAACCAGGTGGGGAGAGGGATCGGGGAGGGGGGGGGGAAGAGGGAAGGAGACTAAAACAGAGGAAGCTGACTGTGCCCAAACTCAAATTGACGGCTCACGTCGTCTAAAAACAGGGTTTCCCAAACTCAGGGTTTCCCCAGACTCGGTTTTAACGGTTTTACCACGACATTCAAATATCCAACTCATCATCATCAAAAAACGTTGATTATTTATTTCAGCTGTGTAAAGCTAGGTCAAAAGCTAGGTCAAAAACTAGGCGCCAGGACAGAGTTCTGGTCTAAAACAGGAAGCCCATTAACGAGGTGCAGTCCCCCCCCTCCCCAAAAAAATATTAATATTAGATTGCACTCCTCCGTCAATTCAACATTTATTCGTACTTTACTGAGAATGATTTAATAGTGACGGTGACAAATTATGCCCATGTTCGTGTTTTCATTAAACTGGCGAGAGGCGACAGCTGAGAAACATCTTAGCTGTGAGGGATGTTTTACAGAGTGACGTCTAAATGAGATGAGATCGTGAGATCACATTTTCCTCCGGCTGGAACAAAGCTCTGGTCTTGTTCGCCGGTGTCACTATCAGGTCTGTAAAGCAAAGTGGGAGACGTATTATTACTGTGTGTGTGTGTGTGTGTGTGTGTGTGTGTGTGTGTGTGTGTTTAGGTGTGTGTATAAGTGTGTGTATCTGGTGAATTGAAGAACATCTCCAACCAATACTTAGATATTTTTTTCACCCACTCAAGTATTTGTGACGCCGTGTTCCGGGACCTTATAACGTCGTTTGTGACGCCGTGTGCCCGGGACCTTATAACGTCGTTTGTGACAGCGTGTTCCGGGACCTTATAACGTCGTTTGTGACGCCGTGTCCGGGACCTATAACGTGTTGTGGAGCGTGTCCGGGACCTTAAACGTCGTTGTGACGCCGTGTCGGACTTATGGTTCGCCGGTTCGACCGTTATAACGTCGATTGTGTACGCGTGTGCCCGACCTTATAACGTCGTTTGGGACCTGCCCTCTGGACCTTATAACGTCGTTCGTGACGCCTGTGCCCGGGACCTTAAAGTCTTTTGTTGACGCCGTGTGCTGGGCCTTATAACGTCGTTTGTGAACGCCGTGTGCCCGGGGACCTTATAACGCTATTTGTACGCCGTGTTCCGCGGACGTTATAACGTATTTTGTGACGCCGTGGGTGCCCGGGACCTTCTTCGGCGAGCCGAGAAATGGTTTATTGTTGTTATGCTGTTGAGAAATCATTAGAGCTAGAAACCTCAAGTTATAAGATACCTAATTTTAATACCATCCATAACACTGTTATGGCTGTTGCTGAGACATCGTAATTACTAGCATTGCCTCAATTACAGCCAGAAGTGTTGCTGAGTCGCCCCAGTAGATCCTACTTTAGAGTTCGGAAATACAACAGCAAAACAGGGGAGATGTCTGAAGAGGCAGGTACACTTTGAACACAATATTAGCCAACAAGGGCTGGGAAAGCTGTAGCCTAGAGTGTACAGTACAGAACGGACTGAGCAGCCAGAAGCATGTGTCTGGGCTGGGACCGCAAGAGAAATACTGTGTGTCTGCACTGCGAAGAGGGGGAAAAATACACTTTGTTATTCTATAATCTAGGCTATCATTAGGATTCTTCATAAGCTCCTTCTCTCTGATGAATGAATGATCAGAGAAAAGGGTCACAGGAAGGAGAGATGATGTGTCACTCCCCCCTCCCCCCTCCCCCTTTTTCTTTTTGCAGGCTTCGGATTGGATAGAGGCCGTGACGGCGTTAAAGCCCCAGTGCAATCAGACGTGATTTTACTGTGTATTATGTATTTTATATACAGTGCATTCAGATAGTACTTTTTCCACATTTTTATTGTAAAAAGGATTACATAGTTTTTTCCCCCACCTCCCCTCGTCAATCTACACACAATACCCCATAATGACAAAGTAAAAACCGCTTGAATTTTTAGCTATTTAAAAAAACATTTACATAAGTATTCAGACTCTTCACTCAGTACTTTGTTGAAGCACCTTTGGCAGCGATTACAGCCTCGAGTCTTCTTGGGTATGACGCTACAAGCTTGGCACACCTGTATTTGGGGAGTTTCTCCCATTCTTCTCTGCACATCTGCACAGCTGTTTTCAGGTTACTCCAGAGATGTTCGATGAGGTTTAAGTCCGGGCTCTGGCTGGGTCACTCAAGGATATTCAGAGACAAGTCCCGAAGCCACTCCTACGTTGTCTTGGCTGTGTGCTTAGGGCCGTTGTCCTGTTGGAAGGTAAACCTTTGCCCCAGTCTGAGGTCCTAAGCAGGTTTTCATCAAGGATCTCTCTCATTTGCTCCGTTCATCTTTCCCTCAATCCTGACAAACATTCCCATAAAATGATGATGCCACCACCACCATGCTTCACTGTAGGGATGGTGACAGGTTTCCCACAGACGTGACACTTGGCATTCAGGCCAAAAAGTTTAATGTTGGTTTCATCAGACCAGAGAATCTTGTTTCTCATGGTCTGAGAGTCCTTCAGGCGCCTTTTGGCAAACTCCAAGTGGGCTGTCATGTGCCTTTTACTGAGGAGTGGCTTCTGTCTGGCCGCTCTACCATAAAGGCCTGATATGTGGAGTGCTGCAGAGATGGTTGTCCTTCTGAAAGGTTCGCTCATCTCCAAAGAGCAACTCTGGAGCTCTATCAGAGTGACCATCGGATTCTTGGTCACCTCCCTGACCAAGGCCCTTCTACCCCGATTGCTCAGTTTGGTCGGGCAGACAGCTCTAGGAAGAGTCTTGGTGGTTTCAAACGTCTACCATTTAAGAATGATGGAGGCCACTGTGTTCTTGGGGATCTTTAATGCTGCAGAAATGTTTTGGTACCCTTCCCCAGATCTGTGCCTCGATACAATCCTGTCTCGGAGCTCTACGGACAATTCCTTCGACCTCATGGCTTGGTTTTTGCTCTGACAACTGTGGGACCTTATATAGACAGGGGTGTGTCTTTCCAAATCATGTCCAATCAATTTAATTTAACACAGGTGGACTCCAATCATCACCTCAAGGATGATCAATGAAAACAAGATGCAACCGAGCTCAATTTTGAGTGTCATAGCAAACGGTCTGAATACTTATGTAAATAAAAATTTATGTTTTTTATGTTTAATACATTTGCAAACATTTATTAAAATCTGGTTTCATTTCGTCATTATGGGATATCATCTGTAGATTGATGAGGATTTTTCATTTAATGAATCCATTTTAGAATAAGTCTGTTACGTAATAAAATGTGGGAAAAGTAAAAGGGGTCTGAATACTTTCCAAATGTGACAATACTGTCGCTGAGTCTAGACGGGGGGATGTCTAATTAGCTTGCAGCAAGCCCCAGTTAAGGGGGCCGTAGTCGGTTCGCAAATTACAGCCGGCAATCCTACTGGTCTGCCTGTGCCTTTAAAAAGACATCAGTTGGCAGTGTGGTACTATCATGGGAATGACTGTCTGAAATGGTACAGAGAGAAACAGAGAGGGAAAGAGGGAGAAAAAAAGAACAAGAGACGAGGAGGACAGAGGGAGTGATAAACGAGAGAGGGAGCGACTAAAACGATGCCTAAAAAGGAGCGAGGGTGACTTGAATAAAACAAAATGGGTATGAGGATCCTCTTGTGGGACAGCTGTGGGGAGACAGACACACTTGGAAGAGCAAGTGGCAGACGGACCCAAACAGCTCATAAACCACTTCATCAGGAGGCCTATTTGTCACCCTCTCAGTCGGTCTCCCTGTGTCTGCCTATCTACAGGCAATATTCGATGACACACGGACACAAATCCATTTTCTCAACCAACCACAGAGCAGTAAGACAGTCCCACAGCACCACAGAGCAGTAAGACAGTCCCAACAGAGCAGTAAGACAGTCCCACAGAGCAGTAAGACAGTCCCACAGAGCAGTAAGACAGTCCCACAGAGCAGTAAGACAGTCCCACAGAGCAGTAAGAGTATTCATCCAGTCTATAGCCGGGCGCTCCTTGTCTATTAGAAGCTACAGTGCGTCACTCCGAGTAGATTGCAGCAGGTTTGAAGGGAATACCATTACCCCTAGAGAACATGCATTTTTCATGGGCTACAGCTCCAACAAGAGAGGTCTGTGCGGCCACGCAGGAGCCATTCAAAGACAGGATCAAAAGGTCAGCAAGACAGGCGAGAGCCCGGATACTTCCTTTAACCAGACAAGAGGCAAAAGTCCCAAATGGCACCCTATTCCCTATGTAGTGCACTAGTTTTGACCAGGACCCATAGAAAGTAGTGCACTACATAGGGAATAGGGTACATTGGGATGCAGATTTTTGGCAGTGTGTTGAGAGGCCTTTCCAATCCTCTCAGATCTCCACAAGAAACTAGTGGCTAGGGTTGTTTCTGCTCAGGGCCCGAGGCGGGGAGGCCTCTAGAAGAAACCTTTCAAAATCACATTTTATGTATCCTATGCGCCAAATACAACCGGTGTACTAGATTTTACAGTGAAATGCTTGCTTACGAACTTTTCCCAACGATGCAGAATTTAAAACATAAAAATTAAAATAGTAACTAACACAAGAGGATTTTTTTACATTTTTAACCTTTATTTAACTAGGCAAGTCAGTTAGGAACAAATTCTTATTTACAATGACGGCCGACCGGGGGAACAGTGGGTTTACTGCCTTGTTCAGGGGCAGAACTACAGATTTTTACCTTGTCAGCTCGGGGATTCGATCTAGCAACTTTTCGGTTACTGGCCCAAAACTCTAACCACTAGGCTACCTGCCACCCAATTAAATACCACACACAATAATGGAGCTATATACAGGAAGTACCATATCAATGTGGAGCTATATACAGGAAGTACCAGTACCAGATCAATGTGGAGCTATCTACAGGAAGTACCAGATCAATGTGGAGCTATATACAGGAAGTACCAGATCAATGTGGAGCTATATACAGGAAGTACCAGATCAATGTGGAGCTATATACAGGAAGTACCAGATCAATGTGGAGAGGTACTTGAGGTAGATACTGTATGTACATTATACCAGGGTAAAGTGACTAGGCATCCAGACAGATCAGAGTCAAATAAAGAATAAAGGTCATTAACAGAGAAATGACAATAGAAATAACTGGGACTTTTACAGCGAGCAGCTGACAACACTTAAAATTTCACAGTACCATGCTTTTTATGACGGTCGGTAATATTGCGTGTGTTTTGACACCATCCAAAAAGAGTGATTGCTTAATTCTACGGCATTTAATAAAACATTTAAAAAAGAGACTCAGAAGTAGCCAAAGAAAAGAGGTCATATCATTTCAAGGTGAAACAGGAGAGCATCATTAAAATGCTGATGGATAAAAATGCTCCCCCCCTCATATCATGTGACATGAACAGTAACATGTTAGAATGTGTTTTGTTTAACACTCTAGAATGTGTTTTGTTTAACACTCTATAATGTGTTTTGTTTAACACTCTAGAATGTGTTTTGTTTAACACTCTAGAATGTGTTTTGTTTAACACTCTAGAATGTGTTTTGTTTAACACTCTAGAATGGACGAGGTTCCCCGAGGCTGACCTAACAATTAACAATCAAATTATGCACACATTTAAAAAAGAAAAAGTAGTGGAGTCTCTTGATATCAAGTCATTCATGTAATTATTGCTAACACTGCCTCTGTAGGTCCCTGTAAGGAAATGAACATCTAGGGAGAAAACAGACATGGTTGACTGGAGATTGCTCAGCAGAAGGAAGTATTAAAGTCTAATGTCGGTCTGTTGTGGAAGGAGTTCCAGGGGGAAATGACTCCCAAGGTGGTCGCTAGGAAACCACCACTCCCCGATCTTCTGGCAGACAGTATAGGATCCCCAAAAACTAATTTTAAATATGCCTATATGAAATATCAGATTTTAGTAAAACACAGATTGTATAAAATAAGTTAATCAAATGTAGTAGAAATATATAATGAAATGTTGGCCTTTTTATGCTTATGCTGTCTGATATATTTTTACATTATGGCAAGCCATTTTTTATCAATATCAAATCATTTCTGGTTAACATTTAAGTATTTTACTGTGATTGTTAAAAAAAAAAATAATAATAATTGGTCAAAAATAAACAAATGGCTTCTCAGCAATGAGCCATTTCTAAACAATTTTGTTAGGACTGTCTCAGTAGGAAAGGGGAAAACTGAAAACTAGCGATTATTGGCAAAGAGGTTGAGAACTCTTCGTTATTGGTCTAGTAACTAATTCACCGCCTGGTGACGTCACCAGACACTCCAACACTCCAAAACAGGCTGAAATGTCAGGCAGTCAATCAGCTCTTGCACTAAAAGGGGATGTCATCATTGTCACCGTATTTTTCCCAGAGAGCGAGAGATACACAGTACGAGTCAAAAGTTAGTTTTTTTCTTTATTTTTTACTATTTTCTATACGGCCATGATTGGGAGTCCCACAGGGCGGTCGTCCGGGGTAGGCCGTCATTGTAAATAAGAATTTGTTCTTAACTGACTTGCCTTGTTAATAAAAGTTTAAATAAAAAAATAAAAAAGCATTTTTATAAAAGTGTTTTACAATTTTAAATGCTTTAGATAAAAGTTTGATTTTATCCTTTACTCTACCCTCTCCCTGGTCTGCAGGTAGTCTAGTGGTTAGAGCATTGGGCCAGTAACCAAAAGGTTGCTGGATCGAATCCCCGAYCTGACAAGGTTAAAAATCTGTCGTTCTGCCCCTGAACAAAGCAGTTAACCCACTGTTCCCTGGGCGCCGAAGACGTGGATGTCGATTAAGGCAGCCCTCCGCACCTCTCTGATTCAGAGGGGTTGGGTTAAATGCGGAAGACACATTTCAGTTGGACAACTGACTAGGTATCCCCCTTTCCTGATTACGTGTTGAGCCCAGACACCTTTTCCTGCAGTACCAACTTAACAATAGCAGCCTCTCTTCCAGTTCTCCGGAGAGCTACTCTGGAATGCAGTCTTCTAATTTCAAACAGGATTACAGATGAGCTCATAGACTGGCCCACTGCCACCGCAGCTAGCCGTCTCTCACCCAGCCAGACCCAGCCATGTCACGGCCACCTGCCTAGCCTAATCCACACCCAGTCTAATTGACTGAGTTCTAAAGCCCTTTCTCCGTCGTGAAGTGGTAACCCGGGGTAACTGTGGAGCACTGCTCTGAGGGTAAGGTTAGACGCATTCCATTTACATCTCCTTAGTAGTATTTAATCTGGTTGGGAAAAAAATTGAATTTGACCTGATTAGAATTGTTCTGGTTAATGCAAAAAAAAAAAATATATAATAATAATAATATATATACACACACACAAAAATATCAGCATCAGTAGGGGCTCCCGAGTGGCTCAGCGGTCTAAGGCACTGCATCTCAGTGCTAGAGGAGTCACTACAGACACCCTGGTTCGAATCCAGGCTGTATCACAACCAGCCGTGATTGGGAGTCCCATAGGGCGACGGACAATTGGCCCAGTGTCTGGCCGGTGTAGGCCGTCGTTGTAAATCAAATAAAAATCGTTCTTAACCGACTTGCCTAATTAAATAAATCAAGTATGAAGACCACACCTCTCCACTCTAGAGAACAGTGTAGTTCGTGTACTACAACCCTTCGTATAGGACTTGGTATTGCAGAACCTACAGTATGAGCAAGCGGAGGTTCTACAGAACCTACAGTATGAGCAAGCGGAGGTTCTACAGAACCTACAGTATGAGCAAGCGGAGGTTCTACAGAAGAACAGCCTCATCTCACGCACAGCAGATTCCCATAGGAAGTTCTCTCTAGAGAGAAATCGCTCACTGTAGAGATGAGATGTTTCCAATTCTATCCTATTGTGTGTGAGCTGTGTCTACTGTACCTGGTGTGTGTGTGTTCTCAGTCACCCACCTGCAGGTTGTCGTCCTCACTGACCAGCTCCTTCGGGGGGAACAGGTCCTTGGCTTGGATGTACTCCAGACTAGGGGGCCCCTCTTCACCCTGGAAGACAGGTAGACAAGCAGGTGACATCTCAGCACACATTCACATCGTAACAAAAAACAGTACATCACACAGGTCAAAAGAGAAAGCACTAGGAACAGGGGCTTCAATCAAAAAATCGTCACTCGCCCAGGAAAAGGTCAATAACATTTTTTGTTGTTGTTTAAACTCCCTTCACATGAGTCTCTTTCCAGATCCTACGCGAGCATCTGTGTGTCATAGGGTGGTGTATGGTAATCTGCCATCTCAGCGGAGGAAGAGCGTTCACAGGCGTCACGTAGCAGATGAAACATTGACCGCGATCGACCTTAGATAATAAATTAGGTGAAAGACCTCCGCTTCAGATGGATTCCAAGTCCCAAATAGGACCCTATTCCCTTTATAGTGCACTAACTTTTGACCAGGACCCATAGAAAGTAGTGCACTAACTTTTGACCAGGTCCCATAGAAAGTAGTGCACTAAATAGGTAGTAGGGTACCATTTGCGATGCGACGTGGTCGTGGTGGAGGGTGAATTGGCAGACAACAGGAGGAGAGATGTGGTGTGGTGCAGGACAGGCAAAATCTTTCAAGCCCATAACCCCTCAAAATATAATGCCTTCCCTGTTCTGGGTCATAGAAAATAATAATAATATATATTATAGAATTAGAGGACGAGCTATTGTTTGGTTATGAAGTTTGGCAATAAAGCACCAAAATCTTTTTCCTCTATTACAACAGGACCTCTGTTACGGTCGAATGTCAAACATTTACTCAGCACGATGCCAGCCAGGGTCTGCAGTCTTTGACACAGGGTGCTACACAGTCTTCAGCAAACAGAGGAAAGAAGGACGGGATTGGCCACTGCTGGGCTACGGTCACTACACCTCCAACACACCCAGCAGGTCACCTGACGGGGAAGCTGGCACCACCAACACAACCAGCAGGTCACCTAACGGGGAAGCTGGCACCACCAACACACCCAGCAGGTCACCTAACGGGGGAGCTGGCACCACCAACACACCCAGCAGGTCACCTAACGGGAAGCTGGCACCACCAACACCCCAGCAGGTCACCTAACGGGGAAGCTGGCACCACCAACACACCCAGAGGTCACCTAACGGGGAAGCTGGACCACCAACACACCAGCAGTCACCTAACGGAAGCTGGACCACCAACACACCAGCAGTCACCTAACGGGGAAGCTGCACCACCACACACACCAGCAGGTCACCTAACGGGAAGCTGGCACCACCAACACACCAGCAGGTCACCTAACGGGGAAGCTGGCACCACCAACACACCAGAGGTCACCTAACGGGGAAGCTGGCACCACACACAAACCAGCAGGTCACCTAACGGGGAAGCTGGCACACCAACACACCCAGCAGGTCACCTAAGGGGAAGCTGCACCACCAACACACCAGTAGGTCACCTAACGGGAAGCTGGCACCACAACACACCCAGAGGTCACCTAACGGGGAAGCTGGACCACCAACACACCCAGCAGGTCACCTAACGGGGAAGCTGGCACCACCAACACACCAGCAGGTCACCTAACGGGGAAGCTGGCACACCAAACACCAGCAGGTCACCTAACGGGGAAGCTGGCACACCAACACACCAAGCAGTCACCTAACGGGGAAGCTGGCACCACCAAACACACCAGGGTCACCTAACGGGAAGCTGGACCACCAACACACCCAGCAGGTCACCTAACGGGGAAGCTGGCACACCCAACACACCAGCAGGTCACCTAACGGGAAGCTGGCACCACCAACACACCCAGCAGGTCACCTAACGGGGAAGCTGGCACCACAACACACCCAGCAGGTCACCTAACGGGAAGCTGGCACCACCAACACACCCAGCAGGTCACCTAACGGGAAGCTGGTACCACCAACACACCCAGCAGGTCACCTAACGGGGAAGCTGGCACCACCAACACACCCAGCAGGTCACCTAACGGGGAAGCTGGCACCAACACAACCAGCAGGTCACCTAACGGGGAAGCTGGCACCACCAACACAACCAGCAGGTCACCTAACGGGGAAGCTGGTGAATGAGAACCGTGATCCTCAAGTTCTTCATAACAAAACCTGTTTATTTTTTAAAATATATATATTTTTAAAGGTAAGCATTTGTTTTTATAAAAAGGTGACTACGGGTGTAGCTACGCGAAAAAAGAAGAAAAAAAACAATGGCATGGAACTATATTTTTACTATCAATTTCCATCAATTGGATTACCCCTCCTCGTCGATCTAGTCATTTTAGAATCATTCAGGTTTGGTAGATTATACTGTTGCATGGAAATACTTTCTGACCATGGTTACAATGTATCACTGATCGTTTGCCTGAACACTCTCGTATAAAAGGTCTGCAGGGAAGCCGCGAGAGCAAAACGAGTTTGGTACAGAGACAGAAAATATTTCATTATGCAAATATGATGAAATGCAACGTTTAATTATTGAAATATCAGACTCCATTTAACTCCATAGTTGGTTCTTTCTGAGGGCTAAAATCGGGGGGATTGTCCCTGAAAATCCACAGAGGGAAAAACTGTGGAAGCAGCAGGAGGATAAAATCCCGTCTTCATTCATCTCTCCATTCCAGCTGTCTCCTCAGCAGCAGGTGCCCGCCCACCTCCATCTATCCACCACTGCCTTGGCTCAGACACACTGGGGACGAGACGAGAGGACCCTCTGTAGTCTGCACCACAGCCAGACCAGACACATCAACATAAGGATCTTTACTCATTGTGCTGCATATCAGCAAGTGATTCATATCAGACAAGAATTAAAATGGCAGTACGGTCATTGTGTTTCATCACCTGGTACATGCCCACAACGCCTACAACATTATCAGCCGTGTGAAGGTGACAAGCCCCCCCCCGATGGCTTTTCATGTAGACGTCCTCCTGCATCCTGCCATGTGAATCCAGAGGGGACATCTGCCATTACTGCCACCAACCCAACACAGAATCGAAAACCCTAGTCCACTGGTCAGGCTGGTTATGACATGTAGACATGTTTAAGCAGACTGTGCCAGTCTAACACCTCCTCCCCCCGTGCCATACTAACACCTCCTCCCCCGTGCCAGTACTAACACCTCCCCGTGCCAGTATAACCCTCCCCCCGACCAGTACTAACCCTCTCCCCCCCGTGACAGTACTAACACCTCTCCCCCCGTACAGTACTAACACCTCCTCCCCCGTGCCAGTACTACACCTCCTCCCCCGTGCAGTACTAACACCTCCTCCCCCGTGCCAGTACTAACACCTCCTCCCCCGTCAGTACTAACACCTCCTCCCCCGTGCCAGTACTAACACCTCCTCCCCCCGTGCCAGTACTAACACCTCCTCCCCCTGCAGTACTAACATTCCTCCCCCCGTACCAGTACTACCTCCCCCCCCCGCTCCCTAGATCCACCCCCGTACCAGTACTACGATACCCCGTCAGGTCGCTCCCGTAGTCAGCCGTAAATACAGTCCCTAACACCGTGAGGCGTCCTCGGCACCCAGTACAGTACTAAACCGGTCTCGCGCGTCGCCGTACCAGTACTAACA
>NW_019943638.1:93047-107240 GCF_002910315.2 Salvelinus sp. IW2-2015 | reverse complement strand
TCTCGGTATCAAAAAGTCTGCAGGGAAGCCGCGAGAGCAAAACGATTTTGGTACAGAGACAGAAAATATTTCATTATGCAAATATGATGAAATGCAACGTTTAATTGAAATATCAGACCCCATTTAACTCCATAGTTGGTTCTTTCTGGGGCTAAAATCGGGGGATTGTCCCTGAAAATCCACAGAGGGAAAAACTGTGGACAGCAGGAGGATAAAATCCCGTCTTCATTCATCTCTCCATTCCAGCTGTCTCCTCAGCAGCAGGTGCCCGCCCACCCTCATCTATCCACCACTGCCTTGCTCAGACACCATGGGACGAGACGAGAGGACCCTCTAGTCTGCACCACAGCCAGACCAGACACATCAACATAAGGATCTTTACTCATTGTGCTGCATATCAGCAAGTGATTCATATCAGACAAGAATTAAAATGGCAGTACGGTCATTGTGTTTCATCACCTGGTACATGCCCACAAACGCCTACAACATTATCAGCCGTGTGAAGGTGACAAGCCCCCCCCGATGGCTTTTCATGTAGACGTCCCTCCTGCATCCTGCCATGTGAACCAGAGGGGACATCTGCCATTACTGCCACCAACCCAACACAGAATCGAAAACCCTAGTCCACTGGTCAGGCTGGTTATGACATGTAACAGACTTGGCCAGTACTAACACCTCTCCCCCCGGCCGATACTAACACCTCCTCCCCCGTGCCAGTACTAACACCTCCTCCCGTGCCAGTACTAACACCTCCTCCCCGCGTACCAGTACTAAAACCTCCTCCCCCGTACCAGTACTAACCCTCTCCCCCCGTACCAGTACTAACACCTCCTCCCCCGTACCATACTACACCCTCCCCCGTGCCAGTACTAACACCTCCTCCCCCGTGCCAGTACTAACACCTCCTCCCCCCGCTCCAGTACTACACCTCCTCCCCGCCGTACCAGTACTAACACCTCCTCCCCCCGGCCAGACTAACACCTCCTCCCTGCCGAGTACTAACACCTCCTCCCCCCTACGAGTCTAACTCCTCCTCCCCCCGTACCAGTACTAACTCCTCCTCCCCCCGTACCAGTACTAACACTCCCCCCCGTACCAGTACTAACACCTCCTCCCCCCGTATCCAGTACAACACCTCCTCCCCCCGTGCCAGTACTAACACCTCCTCCCCCCCGTGCCAGTACTAACACCTCCTCCCCCCGTGCAAGTACTAAACCACCTCCCCCCCGTACCAGTACTAACACCTCCTCCCCCCGTCAGACTAACTCCTCCTCCCCCTGCCGAAGTATTACAACCTCCTCCCCCGTGCCAGTACTATCACCTCCTTCCCCCGTGCCAGTACTAACACCTCCTCCCCCTGGCCAGTACTAACTCTCCTCCCCCCGTACCATGTACTAACACCTCCTCCCCCCGTACCAGTACTACTCCTCCTCCCCCCGTGCCAGTATTATAACCTGCCTCCCCCCGTGACCAGTACTACACCTCCTCCCCGTGCCAGTACTAACACCTCCGTCCCCGTGCCAGTACTGAACTCCTCCTCACTCCCCGTACCCAGTACTAACCCTTCCTCCGCCGCCGTACCAGTACTAATACACCTCCTCCCCGTGCCAGTACTAACACCTCCTCACCCCGTACCAGTACAACACCTCTGCCCCCGTGCCCCAGTACTAACACCTCCTCCCCCGTACCAGTACTACACTCCTCCTCCCCCGTAACCATACGTAACACCTACCTCCCCCGTGCCAGTACTAACACCTCCTCCCCCCGTGCCAGTACTAACACCTCCTCCCCCCGTACCAGTACTAACACCCCGTCCCCCCGTGCCAGTACTAACACCTCCTTTCCCGTGTCAGTACAACACCTCCTCCCCGTACCAGTACTAACACCTCCTCCCCCCGTACCAGTACTAACTCCTCCTCCCCCCGTCCAGTACTAACACCTCCTCCCCCGTGCCAGTACTACACTCCTCCCCCCGTGCCAGTACAACACCTCCTCCCCCCGTCAGTACTAACACCTCCTCCCCTGCCAGTACTAACACCTCCTCCCCCGTGCAGTACTAACACCTCCTCCCCGTACAGTACTAACCCTCCTCCCCCCGTACAGTACTAACACCTCCTCCCCCCGTGCAGTACTAACACCTCCTCCCCCCGTGACAGTACTAACACCTCCTCCCCCGTGCCAGTACAACACCTCCTCCCCCCGTGCAGTACTAACACCTCCTCCCCCCGTGCCAGTACTAACACCTCCTCCCCCGTGCAGTACTAACACCTCCTCCCCCCGTGCCAGTACTAACACCTCCTCCCCCCGTGCCAGTACTAACACCTCCTCCCCCCGTGCCAATACTAACAGGTGTCCAGTAGGTGTCCAGTAGGGTGGACACCTGCTACGTTGGTATGACATGTACATGACCTTGTTAACAAAGGTGGGGGGGGGGGGGGGGCTCCCTGCTTCGATGGTACAGGGACGTGGGGTGGTGTACAGGGACGTGGGGGTCAGGGACGTGGGATGCGTACAGGACGTGGGTGGCGGTACAGGGACGTGGGGTGGGTACAGGGACGTGGGTGGGTACAGGGACGTGGGTGGCGGTACAGGGACGTGGGTGCGGTACAGGACGTGGCACTGGTAGGGACAGGGGGTGGTGTACAGGGACGTGCGGGGTGGTGGTTACAGGGACGTGGGTGATGGTACAGGGACGTGGGGTGATGGTACAGCGGACGTGGGGTGATGGTACAGGACGGGGGTGATGGTACAGGGACGTGGGGTCCAGCAGACGAAGTGTGGCCATTATCATGTTAAACTGGAGCGCTGACATACAGTACCAGTCAAAAGTTTGGACATACCTACTKATTCAAGGGTTTTTCAAAACTTTAAAATAACTCATATGGGAGAAAAAAAAGTGTTAAACAAATCAAAACAGATTTTATATTTGTGATTCTTCAAAGTAAGCCACACTTTGCCTTGACAGCTTTGCACACTCTTGGCATTCTCCCAACRACTACACTACACAGAGAAGTGTCAGACCAGAGCTATAAATTACTGTATAAGGAATGGCTACATAGCACCCTCTCACAGAGATGTAAGGCCAGGCTCAAGGAGGGGGCACGAACTAGCCAAAACACAGGCAGGCAGGGAATATTCCAGCAGTCTCTGTTCATTTTATCTTCCTGCACAACTCACTCTGTAGTGGATGAGTTGGCAACATTTAGTAGCTGGACGTTGTTATGGAGTAATATTCCTGCTCTGCTCAGCACTCCCTCGTCAGTCTTCCCAGCATGCAGTGTACTTTCGCGGTAAATGGGGCCAACAAGCGGCGGCTGGCGCAGGCTCCCGTTCCATTAATACTGCACTATAAACTCATAACGGAACCGCGCCTCGATCAAACCGACAGGGTCATTGCATCAATGCTACATAATACATTCTGAAATCACATCTTTTTTTCATTACGTAATCCAACGTGTTTAGTGTGCAATCCCCCCCCAAAAAATGTGATCGCCATTGAAAAACAAAAAAAAGGGGGGAAAGGCGCGTCGCTCACACAGGCTACCACGGTGCGTTCTCATTTTTCAATAAATATTGATAACCCATTTATCTCTGCATGCAAATCGTCCTCCTAAAAAAAAAAAAAGGTAGGCTATATCCTATATGCAAAACGTAGCTCAGGAGAATGTTAAAGTGTCACTGTTGTCATTCTTGCTACTTCAGTAGCCATTAGGTGTGTGTGTGTGTGTGTGTGGTCCAATTAAATAGAGTAGGGTGTAGCTGCCTGCACGGAGAAACACAGGGACTTCATCTTTCCATGGAAATGAACTTCATAAATAGGATAACGCTATAGTTTACTACATTTATTTCTTGGCAAATGTTGATCACCCATATTTGTCATTTTCTGAAAATCTTCCCACTCCTAAAAAAAAAGGGTAGGCTATAAAAAGGTATCTCAAGAGAAAGTGTTTAGTCTCCCCGACTCTGCCCTCTTCACACTACAGCAGGTCTAGCGCATTGCCTGATATAGCCCAGTAATACCGATCGGGACAGGTTCTTGTGGTAGCGGGCGGGAGTCGGGACAGAAAGCCCAGCGGGTGTGGGCAGGTGCGGTATGAAAAGCTGGGGGAAGTGGGGAGGAGCGGGATGAATAAATCAGACCTCTACCATACCGGACTAGACCAGTCACAGCAGCAGAGCAAAGAGACAAAACATAAACCACCGGGCAGACAGACACAAGAGGCAAACAAAAGTCTGCCAATTCATTTGTTATTAGTCTCTCTCCCTCGGCCCATCTGAGGATGATACGATCCACTTCCACATACAAATCAGGATAGATTGAAGGAGAGAGGGAGAGAAACGCTCTGTCCCAGCAGGCAAAGCCAGGAAGAACAGTGTCCGCTGTAAGGCTGTGACCGGAGCGACGCCAACCAACCATGTGTATCTGTGCTTCAGTCCACTGCTGGTATAGCCCACCCGACCCCCTTTCATGTATGGCGGAACCAGGAGCGGTCAGAACACTGACCGGCGAACACGCAAACAATCCGCGACTCCTTTCTCTCTCTCTCTCCATTCAGCTCTCTCTTTCATCCTCCTCAGTACCAACATCAAATCTGGGCATGATATAAAACAAAGACCTCAGCCAATGTGATGGAGTTGATACTATCATCCGTGTTCCTCTGAAGGGGATCAGCCTCATACAGATTCAGACCGACCAGGAGGTCAATGGGGATGTCCCTACTGCTCTTTAAAACAATGGCGTTCAATGCCCTTTAAGTGACTGAGACTCCATTTACAGAGATTTACTGGGAGCACACACACACACACACGAGGAAGAGAGAACTTAGGAATAAAATAAAAGCTGTGGTGGTAGGTCAGGCACAGACAGGTATTCACAGACCGGGTAGTTCAATGCACAGACAGGTATTCACAGACCGGTAGTCCAATGCAACAGACAGGTATTCACAAGACCGGTAGTCAGGCACAGACAGGTATTCACAGACCGGTTGTCAATGCACAGACGGATATTCACAGACAGTATCCAGACCGATAGGTCAGCACAAACACGGTATGCACAGACCGGAGTCAATGCACAGACAGGTATCACAGACGGTAGTCAATGCACAGACAGGTATTCACAACCGGTAGTCAATGGCCACAGACCAGGTATTCACAGACGGTAGTCAATGCACAGACATGTATCTCAACAGACGCGGTACAATGCCAGACAGGTATTTCACAGACCGTAGTCAGCACAGACAGGTTATTCACAGACCGGTAGTCAGGCACAGACAGGTATTCAACAGACGGTAGTCAGGCACAGACAGACCAAAGGAGAAAGGAAATGAATCGAACATGTGCCGCCATCCTGAATTAAATCTGAATGAGTGTGGGTTGCTATGGAAAACAAAAATCTTCCTTCTTTTTGTCCCTGAAGAAGATTGCTTCCTCTTGCTAGTTTCCTCACCCAATTCTCCTTGGAAACCAATGTTGCAGTCGTGTCGTTTACTTGTCGGGAGACCGGTGCTTTTGACCTAAATCTGACTGGATTAGAGATTCTCGGATTATTCCAGACCCCTGTATTACTATTGTGTACTGTATTTTATCAGAGAAGAGAGAGAGAGAGAAAGAGAGAGAGAGAGAGAAGAGAAAGAGAGAGAGAGAGAGAGAGAGAGAGAGAAGAGAGAGGAGAGAGAGAGAGAGAGAGAGAGAGAGAGAGAGAGAGAGAGAGAGAGAGAGGACAGAGAGAGAGAAAAGAGAGTGAGGGTGGTGATGTGTGTGTGTGTATCTTTACTTCTAGGAGTGACGTCTGGGGTTTGAAGTTAGGAACTCAACAGAAAAATAAACGTCAACTGCGTTTATTTTCAGCAAACTTAACATGTGTAAATATTTGTATGAAACATAACAAGATTCAACAACTGAGACATAAACTGACACAAGTTCCACAGACATAGTGACTAACAGAAATGGAATATGGGTCAAAATCAAAGTAACAGTCAGTATCTGGTGTGGCCACCAGCTGCATTAAGAACTGCAGTGCAATCTCCTCCTCATGGACTGCACCAGATTTGCCCGTTCTTGCTGTGAGTGTTACCCCACTCTTCCACCAAGGCACCTGCAAGTTCTGGACATTTGTGGGGGGATGGCCCTAGCCCTCACCCTCTGATCCAACAGTCCCAGACGTGCTCAATGGGATTGAAGATCCAGGCTCTTCGCTGGTCATGGCAGAACACTGACATTCCTGTCTTGCAGGAAATCACGCACAGAACGAGCAGTATGGCTGGTGGCATTATCATGCTGAGGGTCATGTCAGGAGAGCCTTGCAGGAAGGGTACCAGAGAGAGGGAGGAGGATGTTCTTCCCTGTAACGCACAGCGTTGAGATTGCCTGCAAATGACAACAAGCTCAGTCCGATGATGTTGTGACACACCGCCCAGACCATGACCCCGGACCCTCCAAATCGATCCCGCTCCAGAGTACAGGCCTCGCGTGTAACGCTCATTCCTTCAACGATAAACGCGAATCCGACCATCACCCCTGGTGGACAAAACCGTGACTCCAGCGACAGTGGGTTTGTGCCCATATGCGACGTTGTTGCCGGTGATGTCTGGTGATGGACCTGCCTTACAACAGGCCTACAAGCCCTCAGTCCAGCCTCTCTCAGCTATGCGGACAGTCTGAGCACTGATGGAGGGATTGTGCGTTCCTGGTGTAACTCGAGCAGTTGTTGTTGCCATTCTGTACCTGTCCCGCAGGTGTGATGTTTCAGATGTACCGATCCTGTGCAGATGTTGTTACACGTGGTCTGCCACTGCGAGGACGATCAGTCTGTCCGTCCTGTCTCCCTGTAGCGCTGTCTTAGGCGTCTCACAGTACGGACATTGCAATTTATTGCCCTGGCCACATCTGCAGTCCTCATGCCTCCTTGCAGGATGCCTAAGGCACGTTCACGCAGATGAGCAGGACCCTGGGCATCTTTCTTTTGGTGTTTTTCAAGAGTCACAGTAGAAAGGCCTCTTTAGTGTCCTAAGTTTAATAACTGTGACCTTAATTGCCTACCGTCTGTTAAGCTGTTAGTGGTCTATAACGACCGTTCCACAGGTGCATGTTCATTAATTGTTTATGGTTCATTGAACAAGCATGGGAAACCGTGTTTAAACCCTTTACAATGAAGATCTGTGAAGTTATTTGGATTTTTACGATTAATCTTTGAAAGACAGGGACGTTTATTTTTTTGCTGAGTTTATGACAAGTGACTACAGTACAGGTCCATCCAGCCTGTTCCAGTGAAACAGGAGAGCTCTGCTCATACGCACCGAGGCAAAAACACACAAACAGAGACAGAGAGAAGTGGTTGAGATTCAGACTGATAGAGACAGCAAGAAAGCATCGGAGCAAGATGGATAAAATAGAGAAGAGGGATATAGACAGAGCACCAGAGAAAGTGCTCAGGGGGATTGTCCCAGCGTCGGCAACAGTGGGCAGACTAGTGGGAGGCCCAGTTTAGGGACGGATGGCAGAGCGGTGGATGAATCACACCTAGTCGTCCTCATCTCCTCCAAGGTTGTTAATATTTCATAGACCAGTGTGTTCCTAGAGGGCTTCACCAGACTGAGATGCAGCTACGTCATGGGTTGGGCTGTTTGTTCAATAAGCACAGGGCCTCCCCTGGCTTCGAGAAAAGCCTCAACTCTTTTGTTGATTCATACACACATGTACAGCAATGTGCAGTGATTATGTGTTAAAACCTGTTAAGGTCATAGGGCTCTGTGTCACAGTGGATAATCTATCCATCAGAACAACGACAGGGACAATGCAGAGACCTCTGAGAGAATGTCCTGGAAATTCTGCTACCTGTGACATCATGGATCAACGACAGGGACAATGCAGAGACCTCTGAGAGAATGTCCAGGAAATTCTGCTACCTGTGACATCATGGAACAACGACAGGGACAATGCAGAGACCTCAGAGAATGTCCTGGAAATTCTGCTACCTGTGACATCATGGATCAACGACAGGGACAAGGCCCGGGGGTGTATATTCATTACGAAAACTGACTACCGTTTAAGACTCAAAACGGAAGCAAACAGTACCCATCTTAATTTGTCCAACAGAAACTCTCGTTTGCGTTTTTCATTCGGAGTAAACGATTTGTTGCAAAACATTTTGAAACATTTCGCAACTGAGTCGCGTAATGGTCGCACCCCTGGACATGGAATGTAATTTTGACGTGACCTCGGGTGACCTGGCTATCGCAACTTTTTCCCAAACAGGAACAGAAAGTGCACTTAACAAAATCGGGCAAAACTGAGGTAGCCTAAAGTGCCTTTTGAAGATGGGAAAGTTAAAGACAAGGTGCGGAAGTGTCTGAAAATAAACACATTCATTGGACCAGCGCCGTGTCTAAATCTACAGGATTAGCAGTGAAACGTGACCAGAGGTCAGGACATCCATGAATAAAGTGGCTGTAGATAAAACGTCTAAATTAACAGAATGATAGTAAAGTAGTTCACTGAGTAGTTCACAAATCAAATATTTGGGTTAACTTTGTGCTGCTACCAGTCATTCCATATTTCTAGCATTGAACGGGAGGATGTGGGTGTGCGAGTGTGAGAAAGGGAGTACGAGGGAGCGAGTGCAAGATGTACACTCTCTCACGCGAAGAGGGAGAGAGAGAGCAAGAGAACTGAATACTACCCAGGCGCTCATAGGGCTTGTAGCCTAGGTGCCAGTCAGTCAGGGAGCCACTTGATAGGAGCTCCCCTGGTGCAGGCCAGGGGCAGAGAGGGAGAGCTCCCCGGGTGAAGGCCAGGGGCAGAGAGGGAGAGCTCCCCGGGTGAAGGCCAGGGGCAGAGAGGGAGAGCTCCCCGGGTGAAGGCCAGGGTCAGAGAGGGAGAGCTCCCCGGTTGAAGGCCAGGGACAGAGAGGGAGAGCTCCCCGGGTGAAGGCCAGGGGCAGAGAGGGAGCTCTCCCGGGTGCAGAGAGGGAGCCCTCCCGGGTGCAGAGAGGGAGCTCTCCCGGGTGCAGAGAGGGAGCTCTCCCGGGTGCAGAGAGGGAGCTCTCCCGGGTGCAGAGAGGGACAGCTCCCGGGTGCAGAGAGGGACAGCTCCCGGGTGCAGAGAGGGACAGCTCCCGGGTGCAGAGAGGGACAGCTTCCCGGTGCAGAGAGGAACAGCTCCCGGGTGCAGGCCAGGGGCAGAGAGGGAGAAGCTCCAGTTGCACTCCTTTGGATTCACTTAGCCAACACAGGGGACAGAGAGCTAAAATTGCACCGGAGTCTTGGAAACAAAAACTAACCAATTACATTAGGCTTTTTTGACTCAATTTGTCAAAAGGAATATATTTGCAGCAGAAACAAACATAACCGAGTCAGAGGGAGAGGAGGAGAGATGGATGAGGATGCGGGGCATGGAGTGGTTTGCCAAAATAAATGTTTGATGCAAGCTAGCAGATAAGTGCTAGAAACTTAACTCTGGAGAAAAAAAAATGTGTTGGGCAATGCCAAAAGCAAAAGCTCAGGTACTGGTGCCAGCTTGGGACATTATGGAACCAAATATTCAGTTTCATAATGCAGCGCCTTAGCCAATCAGAGCTCACTATGGGCTTGTGAGTGGTTTTGATTGGGGGGTTTGGAGAGCCCAGATGAGGTTAACCTGAGGACCTTCGGCTGAACTGGGCGTTGTCTCAATATTGCCCCCCCCCCCCCCCGCCCCCCAAAAAATCTGTCCTCTCCTCTCCTTCATTGCACTGATCTGATAGAAGTGACCAGGAAAAAAACAGCCAGCTGCCTGATGAGGAGAAGTGGCCAGGTAAAAGCCAGCCTGATGAGGAGAAGTGGCCAGGTAAAAGCCAGCCTGAGGAGAAGTGGCCAGGTAAAAGCCAGCCTGATGAGGAGAAGTGGCCAGGTAAAAGCCAGCCTGATGAGGAGATTCAACCATATTGTTTTCAAGACCTGTCAAGTATTTTAAGTAATTGAGACAGAGACCCTGGCTCACTACGGAGACTGATTACGAAGACAACCAACCACTTCTCCCCCTCACTCCCCTTACCCCCCCCACCCCATTACCTCCCCTCCTCTCTCCTCTGCCACGTGCCAGAGCAGAGAAACTGCAGACAGTGCACATCAGCAGCATCGATAACAGAGAACAGTACCATCCAACCCCACCACCTGCCTGCCACTGCTGTAACATTAGTCATTTATTATTTATATTCCTCACACAGTACATCCCTACAGCACGACTCAGATCAAGCGGATCTGCTCAGAGGCTGGCTACTACGCTAGCACAGTCCCAGTCTCGCTTCTCCTCCTCATACGTCGCTATAGCACGACTCCTGCTGTATAGCACAACACAGCCTTCTCTAAGCCCGGCTAGGCTAACCCAGTCGCTTCACTCTCTACTGGAGAGGCTAGGTAGGCTAGGCTAGCGGCACAGTCGCTCTATTCTCTTACTGGAAGTGTCTAGGTAGGCTCGGTAGCTGCTAGCACGTCGCTCTATTCTACTGGAGAGGCTAGGTAGGCTGGAGGCTAGCACAGTCGCTCTATTCTCTACGGGAGAGGCTAGGTAGGCTAGCCCAGTCGCTCTATTCTCTACTGGAGAGGCTAGGTAGGCTAGGCTAGCACAAGTCGCTCTATTCTCTACTGGAGAGGCTAGTAGGCTAGGCTAGCCAGCTCGTTACTCACGGTAGAGCGTCGCTCTACTCTCTACTGGAGAGGCTAGGTAGGCTAGGCTAGCCACGTCGCTCTATTCTCTACTGGAGAGGCTAGGTAGGCTATAGCCCAGTCGGCTCTATTTCTCTACTGGAGAGGCTAGGTAGGCTAGGCTAGCACAGTCGCTCTATTCTCTACTGGAGAGGCTAGGTAGGCTAGGCTAGCCCAGTCGCTCTAATCTCTACTGGCGAGGCTAGGTAGGCTAGCCCAGTCGCTCTCTCTCTACTGGGAGGCTAGGTAGGCTAGGCTAGCCCAGTCGCTCTATTTCTCTACTGGAGAGGCTAGGTAGGCTAGGTTAGCCCAGTCGCTCCACTCTCTACTAGAGGGCTAGGTAGGCTAACCAGTCGCTCACTCTCTATAGAGGCTAGGTAGGCTAGGCTAACAGTCACTTCTGTATTGGAGCTCTAACCCCCCCTGACATGGCTCCATGTGAGAACCGACAAACTCAAAGCCCTCCCCGGGCCCCTCTCCAAGGCGCACCCACAAACACACGCTGCAACAGAAAGGGAGTAGCACACACACAAAAGAGATCGATACTTGCGCCCAACACACACACAAGAATTTGAAAAAAAAGGGCCATAGAGCCACTTACAAAGCAGTTGAGCAAAGAGCAGGCGACCCGGTCTGCCAGGCTCATGATGAGAGACAGGTTTGTCTCCAGACACACAGTCTACAGAGGAGCAGTAGCATGGAGGATGAAGGGAGCACCACGGGCCTGCATTACCTTCCTCACCCTCCTCCCTCCACACCGCTTTTGCTCTCCGCTCGTGCCCCAGGAGGTGCTCCGGGACAGCGGTGCGACACACCCCCAACCTCAGTCTTCCTCAGCCCCCCCCACCCCACCGGAGAGAGTGGATGAAAACAGAGTGAGGGAGCGCAGGTGCCTGGAAAGACCCCCTGTTGCTCAGACTAAGTCGGGAAGGAGTGGATAGTCTGTAAGAACGGACAGAGTCACCTGAATAGCCAGAAAGAGGAGAGGAGAAAGGAAGGAAGGAAGAAGAAGGGAAGCAGGCGGACCTACTAGACGTGAGAGGAAGAATGAGAATGCAGCATGAGAGAAAAGCGAGAGAGGAGGAATTGCCTGATGCTAAGCTCCACCCATCACCATGCCATGCGCATCTCCTACCTCACCCAATCACGTGCTCTCTCTCCCTCCCTCCCCCCCTCCCGCTATCATCCTCCCTCCCTTCCCCACTCATCCCTGTTCACCCTTCACGAGATCCCTCCTCTCGCAGGCAGGAAGCTTCCTCGGCAACGTGTCACGCAGCGCATCCTGTACCACAGCAGAGCAGCCCTGTACTCACTAAGCCTGTCACCACAGCGGCCTGACACAGCAGCTGTACGACAGCATCCTGTACACAGCAGCCTGCTACCACAGCAGCGCCTGTACCACAGCAGCCTGTACCAGACAGCAGCCTGTACCAAGCATCCTGTACACAGCATCTGTACACAGCTCCTGTACCACTAAGCCTGTACGCACTACAGCCTGTACCACAACCTGTACCAAGCACCTGTACCACAGCACCTGTACCACAGCACCCTGTACACAGGCAGACAGCGAGCAGCCTGTACTACTAATCCTGTACCACAGCCCTGTACCACAGCAGCTGTACCAACAGCAGAGCAGCCTGTACCACTACAGTCCTGTACCACAGCACCTGTACCACAGCAGCGCAGCCTGTACACACACTGTACACAGGCAGCCTGTACCACAACAGAGCAGCCTGTACCACAACAGAGCAGCCCTGTACACAACAGAGAGCCTGTACCACACAGAGCCAGCCTGTAACAACAGACAGCTGTACCACAGCAGCCTGTACCACAGAGCCTGTACCACAGCAGCCTGTACACGCAGAGCAGCTGTACCAGAGCAGAGAGCCTGTACCACAGCAGACAGCCTGTACCACAGCAGAAAGCCTTACCACAGCAGAGCAGCCTGTACCACAACAGAGCAGCCTGTACCACAACAGAGCAGCCTGTACCACAAACAAGCAGCTGTACGCACAGCAGCCTGTACACAGAGCAGCCTGTACCACAACAGAGCAGCCTGTACACAGCAGCCTGTACACACAGAGCAGCCTGTACACCATACCTGTACCACAGCAGCCTGTACCACTACAGCCCTGTACACAGCAGCCTGTACCAACAGAGCCTGTACACAAACAGAGCAGCCTGTACCATTACATCCTGTACACAGCAGCCTGTACCACTACGCCTGTACCATCCTACAGCCTGTACCAGAGCAGCCTGTACACAACAGAGCAGCCTGTACATACATCTGTCCACAGCAGCCTGTACCACTACAGCCTGTACACACAGCTGTACCAACAGCAGCCTGTACCACAGCAGCCTGTACCACAGCGCCTCTAGTACCACAGCAGCCTGTACCACAGCAGCCTGTACCACTAACATCCTGTACCACAGCAGAGCAGCCTGTACCACACATCCTGTACCCAAGCAGCCTGTACACAGCAGCCTGTACGCACAGCACAGCAGCCTGTACCACAGCAGCAGCCTGTACCACAGCACAGCGCCTGTACCACAGCACAGCAGCCTGTACCACAGCCAGCCTACCACAGCAGCCGTACCAACAGCAGCCTGTACCACAGCAGCCTGTACCACGCAGCCTGTACCACGGCAGCCTGTACCACAGCAGAGCAGCCTGTACCAACAGAGAGCCTGTACCACAAAGACGCAGCCTGTACCACACAGCCTGTACCACAGGCAGCCTGTACCACAGCAGCCTGTACCACAGCAGAGTAGCTGTACACAGCATCCTGTACCACAGCATCCTGTACCACAGCAGCCTGTACCACAAGCATCCTGTACCTACAGCCTGTACCAGAGCAGCCTGTCCACAACAGAGCAGCCTGTACCACGCATCAGTACCACAGGCAGCCAGTACCACAGCATCCTGTACCACAGCAGCCTGTACCACAGCAGCGCAGCCCTGTACCACTACATCCTGTACCACAGCATCCTGTACCACTACATCTGTACCTACTACATTCCTTACCACAGCAGCTGTACACGCAGCCTGTACCACAGCACGCCTGTACCACAGCAGCCTGACCACAGCAGAGCAGCCTGTACCAACACAGCTGTTACCACAGCACCTGTACCACAGCAGAGCAGCCTGTCCACAGCAGCCTGTACCACAGCAGCCTGTACACAGCAGCAGCCTGTACCACTGCAGCCTGTACCACTGCAGCCTGTAACCACTGCACGCCTGTACCACGCAGCCTGTACCAAGCTGCAGCCTGTTACCCACAGACGCAGCTGTTACCACGCATGCCTGTACCACTGCAGCCTGTACCAAGCAGCCTGTACCACTGCAGCATGTACCACTGCAGCCTGTACCACTGCAGCCTGTACCACTGCAGCCTGTACCACAGCAGCCTGTACACCACAGCAGCCTGTACCAGCAGCAGAGCAGCGCTGTATCCCAACAGAGCAGCCTGTACAAACAGGAGCAGCCTGTACCCAGCAGTTCAGAGTCTGAGGT
>NW_019943638.1:83685-92431 GCF_002910315.2 Salvelinus sp. IW2-2015 | reverse complement strand
GGGCTAGGCTAACAGTCACTTCTGTATTGGAGCTCTAAACCCCCCCTGACATGGCTCCATGTGAGAACCGACAAACTCAAAGCCCTCCCCGGGCCCCCCCCTCCCAGGCGCACCCACAAACACACGCTGCACAGAAAGGGGAGTAGCACACACCAAAAGAGATCGATACTTGCGCCCAACACACACACAAGAATTTGAAAAAAAAGGGCCATAGAGCCACTTACAAAGCAGTTGAGCAAAGAGCAGGCGACCCGGTCTGCCAGCTCATGATGAGAGACAGGGTTGTCTCCAGACACACAGTCTACAGAGGAGCAGTAGCATGGAGGATGAAGGGAGCACCACGGGCCTGCATTACCCTCCTCACCCTCCTCCCTCCACACCGCTTTGCCTCTCCCCGCTCGTGCCCCAGGAGGTGCTCCGGGACAGCGGTGCGACACACCCCCAACCTCAGTTCTCCTCAGCCCCCCCCCCCCACCCCACCGGAGAGAGTGGATGAAAACAGAGTGAGGGAGCGCAGGTGCCTGGAAAGACCCCCTGTTGCTCAGACTAAGTCGGGAAGGAAGTGGATAGTCTGTAAGAACGACAGAGTCCACTAAATAGCCAGAAAGAGGAGAGGAGAAAAGGAAGGAAGGAAAAGAAGAAGGGAAGCAGGCGGACCTACTAGACGTGAGAGGAAGAATGAGAATGCAGCATGAGAGAGAAGCGAGAGAGGAGGAATTGCCTGATGCTAAGCTCCACCCATCACCATGCCATGCGCATCTCCTACCTCACCCAATCACGTGCTCTCTCTCCCTCCCTCCCCCCCTCCCGCTATCACATCCTCCCTCCCTTCCCCCACTCCATCCCTGTTCACCCTTACACCGAGATCCATCTCGTCGCAGGCAGAAGCTTCCTCGGCCAACGTGTCACGGCAGCGCATCCTGTACCACAGCAGAGCAGCCCTGTACTACTACAGCCTGTACCACAGCGGCCTGTACCACAGCAGCCTGTACCACAGCAGCCGTACCCACAGCAGCCTGCTACCACAGCAGCCCTGTACCACAGCAGCCTGTACCACACATCCTGTACCACAGCATCCTGTACCACAGCATCCTGTACCACAGCATCCTGTACCACTACAGCCTGTACCACTACAGCCTGTACACTAGCATCCTGACCACAGCATCCTGTACCACAGCACCCTGTACCACAGCATCCTGTACCACAGCAGAAGCAGCCTGTACCACTACCTCCTGTACCACAGCAGCCTGTACCACAACAGAGCCAGCCTGTACCACAACCAGGAGCAGCCTGTACCACAACAGAGCAGCCTGTACACACAGAGCAGCTGTACCCACGCAGCCGTACCACAGCAGAGCATCCTGTTACCACAGCAGCCTGTACCACAGCAGCCTGTACCACAGCAGAGCAGCCTGTACCACAGCAGAGCAGCCTGTACCCCACACAGAGCAGCCTGTACCACAACAGAGCAGCCTGTACCACAACAGAGCAGCCTGTACCACCAACAGAGCAGCCTGTACCACAACAGAGCAGCCTGTACCACAGCAGCCTGTACCACAACAGAGCAGCCTGTACCATTACATCCTGTACCACAGCAGCCTGGTACCACTACAGCCTGTACCACTACAGCCTGTACCAACAGCAGCCTGTACCATTACATCCTGTACCACAGCAGCCTGTACCACTACAGCCTGTACCACTACAGCCTGCTACCGAAGCAGCCTGTACCACAACAGAGCAGCCTGTACCATTACATCCTGTACCACAGCAGCCTGTACCACTACAGCCTGTACCACTACAGCCTGTACCACAGCAGCCTGTACCACAGCATCCTGTACACAGCATCCGTACCACAGCAGAGCAGCCTGTACCACTACATCCTGTACCACAGCAGAGCAGCCGTGTACCACTACATCCTGTACCACAGCAGCCTGTACCACAGCACGCTGTACCACAGCACGCAGCCTGTACCACAGCACAGCAGCCTGTACCACAGCCACAGCAGCCTGTACCACAGCACAGCAGCCTGTACCACAGCAGCCTATACCACAGCAGCCTGTACCACAGCAGCCTGTACCACTGCAGCCTGTACCACTGCAGCCTGTACCACAGCAGAGCAGCCTGTACCACAGCAGAGCAGCCTGTACCCCAACGGGCAGCCTGTACCACAACAGAGCAGCCTGTACCACTACAGCCTGTACCACAGCAGCCTGTACCACAGCAGCCTGTACCACAGCAGAGTAGCCTGTACCACAGCACCTGTTACCTACACAGCATCCTGTACCACAGCAGCCAGTACCACAGATCCTGTACCACTACAGCCTGTACCAGAGCAGCCTGGACCACAACAGAGCAGCCTGTACCACAGCATCCGTACCACAGCAGCCAGTACCACAGCATCCTGTACCACAGCAGCCTGTACCACAGCAGAGCACCTGTACACTCATCCTGTACCACTACATCCTGTACCACTACATCCTGTACCACTACATCGTACCACAGCAGCCTGTACCACAGCAGCCTGTACCAAGCAGCCTGTACACACAAGCAGCCTGTACCACAGCAGAGCAGCCTGTACCACATCCTGTACCACAGCATCCTGTACCACAGCAGAGAGCCTGTACCACAGCAGCCTGTACCACAGCAGCCTGTACCACAGCACAGCAGCCTGTACCACTGCAGCCTGTACCACTGCAGCGCTGTACCACTGCAGCCTGTACCACTGCAGCCGTACCACTGCAGCCTGTACCACTGCAGCCTGTTACCACTGCAGCCTGTACCACTGCAGCCTGTACCACGCAGCCTGTACCACAGCACTGCAGCCTGTACCACTGCAGCCTGTACCACTGCAGCCTGTACCACAGCAGCCTGTACACAGCAGAGCAGCCTGTATCCAGCAGAGCAGCCTGTATCCCAACAGAGCAGCCTGTACCACAACAGAGCAGCCTGTACCACAGCAGAGCAGCCTGTCCACAGCAGAGCAGCCTGTACCCAGCAGAGCAGCCTGTACCACAGCAGAGCAGCCTGTACCACAGCAGCCTGTACACAGCAGCCTGTACCACAGCAGCCTGTACCACAGCAGAGCAGCCTGTTACCACTACATCCTGTACCACAGCATCCTGTACCACAGCAGAGCAGCCTGTACCACAGCAGCCTGTACCACACACAGCAGCCTGTACCACTGCAGCCTGTACCACAGCAAGCCTGTACCACTGCAGCCTGTACCACTGCAGCCTGCTACCACAGCACTGCAGCCTGTACCACTGCAGCCTGTACCACAGCAGCCTGTACCACAGCAGCCTGTACCACAGCAGCCTGTACCACAGCAAGCAGCCTGTACCCCAACAGAGCAGCCTGTACCACAACAGAGCAGCCTGTACCACAAACGAGCAGCCTGTACCCCCCACAACAGAAAGCAGCGCTGTACCACAGCACCTGTACCACGAGCAGCCTGTACCACAGGCAGAGCAGCCTGTACACAGCAGACAGCCTGTACCACAGCAGAGCAGCCTGTACCACAGCAGAGCAGCCTGTACCACAGCATCCTGTACCACAGCATCCTGTACCACAGCAGCCTGTACCACAGCATCCTGTACCACAGCAGAGCAGCCTGTACCACAGCAGAGCAGCCTGTACCACACGCAAGCAGCCTGTACCACAGAACATGAGCAGCTGTACACAGCAGAGCAGCCTGTACCACAGCAGAGCAGCCTGTACCACAGCAGCCTGTACCACAAGCAGGCCTGCTACATCAGCTTACCACCAGAGGCCTGCTACCACAGCAGCCTGTACCACAGCAGCCTGTACCACAGCAGCCTGTACCACAGCAGAGCAGCCTGTACCACAGCAGCCTGTACCACAGCATCCTGTACCACAGCAGCCTGTACCACAGCAGCCTGTACCACAGCAGAGCATGGCAGAGCCTGAGGATGCTACAAACAGCGCTTCAACCACCATCTCAGGCACCACACCGGACCACCACGCACTACTCAGGGGTAGACACACACACGGATAAACGATCAGAAATATGTTGTCACATGGAACACCTTTTTCACAAGTTTTTTTTTTTTCTCTTCCTACATTGACACCTCTGCATCAGAAAGAGAGACACTGTTAGTGTGAGCGTCTTCAAGCCAATCCCGTTGGCAGCGATTGACTGAGTGTGATAGTGAAGGACGGATCAGAGCATGGAGGGGATGAGGAGAGGGGAAGCCTACGCAGAGAGCTCCAGTGACACAGCATTCTAAACAGCAGCCCTGCCCCCTCCCCCATCTTCCTCCCCCATCTTCCTCCCCGCTTCATGAGGGTCTCCTTGGTGCTGCCTGAGTGAGCTGCAGTACATCACTGCACTGTTCCCAGATACAGTTGCACGCTCGCCTGCTCCCTAGGGGAGGGTGTGAGTGTACACTACTTATATACAGCGTCCCTAACGCCTGTCGCATGCTGTCCAGTCGAAACGTGGTGCGCACATATTATGAAATTGTGATGTTTGCTTTGGTGTTCAGGATTTATTTGAAGCTGTTTGTGCACAACAATATATATWWTWWTTTTTTTAAAGCAAGTGTAAGTTCTATGCCCCTTTGGTGATTGGTCAACAGTACCACTCCTAGTAGGAGTGAGAACTATGGACAGGATTGTGAACTGTTTTGCTGTCATTCAACATTCAAGGAGAGACTAGTTTTCATGCACATTTTGTTCATTTGAGAAATACTACACCAAAACACCTTAGCTGGATGAAAAATTGCAACTAAGACCTCCTCAGCAAAAACGTAAAAAAGTATTACGCAGATTTCTTGATTAATCTTTTGACTATTTTGAGGAAGTTTACTGGCTATGGTGTCCCAAGAGGGACAAAAATAGTAATACTGCAGTTTCTCATTTTGTAAGTGAAAGTCTTTTAGGGAGCGTGCGAGCAGACGTTCGCTTTGCACCTAGCCGAGTTCTGCTAGGGAGCAAACAGAGCCTAGTATGTGGACGTCTTAAACCAGAGGGGCACACACACACGCAGACAGAGGTCCGTTTCGGTGGATCGTGACTGGCTAACAGAGAGGAGAACCACAGAACACCCAGCTAGAGGGCGGGGCGGGTATGGAGGCCTTCTGGTGCATGACATCGTTTCATTATCATAATGTGCTGTACGGAACCACTACAGCCGCAATGTACATCAAACAGAGAGGGGCAGGCAACTGGCAAAGGGGACCAGATTAAGCTAAAGTGCTTTTTCACTGCATACATCATGAGATTAGATGGTTGGCTTCTGTCATCTTGAATGTTCCCTTAGGAGAATAGGAGAGAAAAGAGAAAAGTCGAATTTCTGCATAGAAACCACTACTAAAAGGACACCAATAATAAGAAGAGACTTGATTGGGCCAAGAAACACGAGCAATGGAGATTAGACCGCTGGAAATGTGTCCTTTGGTCTGATTTGAGTCCAAATTTGAGATTTTTGGTTCCAACTGCTCTGTCTTTGTGAGACGCAGTGTAGGTGAACGAATGATCTCCGCATGTGTAGTTCCCACCGTGAAGCATGGAGGAGGAGGTGGGATGGTGTGGGGGTGCTTTGCTGGTGACTTTTTTTTTTTTAATTCAAGGCACACTTAACCAGCATGGCTACCACAACATTCTGCAGCAATACACCATCCCATCTGGTTTACTCTTAGTGCGACTTTTATTTTTCAACAGGGAAATGGCTCAAAACACACCTCCAGGCTGTGTAAGGGCTATCTGAACAAGAAGGAGAGTGATGACCTGGCCTCCACAATCACCCGACCTCAACCCAATCGAGATGGTTTGGGATGAGTTGGACCGCAGAGTGAAGGAAAAGCAGCCAACAAGTGCTCAGCATACGTGGGAACTCCTTCAAGAATGTTYGAAAACCATTCCAGGTGACTACATCATGAAGCTGGTTSAGAGAATGCCAAGAGTGTMCAAAGCTGTTAAGGCAAAGTGTGGCTACTTTAAAGAATCTCATGTTWKAAAAAAAAAAAAATGTTTAACACTTTTTTGGTTACTACATGGTTCCATATGTGTTATTTCATAGTTTGACGTCTTCACTGTTATTTCTACAAAGTAGAAAATAGTAAAAAGAAAAGAAAAACCCTTGAATGAGTAGGTGTGGCCAAACTTTCTGGTACTGTAGATGTGGAGACATCACACACACACACACACACACACGTATGTGTGTAGCCGTGCACTGTCCCTGTGAAGTAGTGAAGGATTATAACCTCCTGTGTGTGACCAATGTGTCCCTATGTATCCTATCGGAGAGGGTTAGAGGGCACACTTGGGTTCTCATGACTAGGTGGTGTGACTGACTGACTCTCCACACTGTGGCTTAGTGTTCCTCCCTCGTCCTCCCTCGGCCCATCCAGAGCAGTCAGACCGTGAGCTCCAGATACGGCCTCCTGTATCCGGTGTCTCCACAGTTTTATTTTAGGAAAGGAGGCCATCCATCCATCCACTCACCCCAACCACACGGAATGTGTGTGTGTGTGTAGCCGTTGACGGTTACCAGGCCGATATAGTATTATCATAGTCTCTTATGTCTAACAGGTGGAGGAGGGTTCTCGTTACAAAACTCCTGCCGCACAGTTACACAACTACAGCAGAGTCAGACCATGGACTTTGGGTGGAGTGGCTAATCTGTAAATGGACCACAGTGACTCAATACCTCAGTACATTCCTACTAGGAGTCCTCTGAGGAGGAGACAYTTGGTAGATTGGTCATGTCTCCATATGAAAACAGCTCTATAGAGCAATACATTCCTACTAGGAGTCCTGTGAGGAGGAGACAGTTAATAGATTGGTCATGGTGCTCCATATGAAAACAGCTCTATAGAGAAGTATTGACAACGTTTCAAATCTGCAGGCCATCCAATCTATTTCACTTTTTTTTCAAGACCTGAAGACGTGTGTTGAGAAGTAGTACCTATATCACCCACAAGAGGGCGTCGTTTCACTGATTCTGCTGCTAAGTGTGTATAGTTCCTGACATACAGTGCTTTCAGAAAGTATTCAGACCATTTGACTTCTTCGACTTTGTTAAGTTAGAACAGTATTATTGTAAAATTGATTAAACCCCATTAGGACAAAGCAAAAACAGGTTTAGAATTTCAATTCCATCCACTCACCCCAACCACACGGAATGTGTGTGTGTGTAGCCGTTGACGGTTACCAGGCCGATATAGATTTTCATAGTCTCTTATGTCTAACAGGTGAGGAGGGTTCTCGTTACAAAACTCCTGCCGCACAGTTACACAACTACAGCAGAGTCAGACCATGGACTTTGGTGGAGTGGCTAATCTGTAAATGGACCACAGTGACTCAATACCTCAGTACATCCTACTAGGAGTCCTCTGAGGAGGAGACAGTTTAGATTGGTCATGTCTCCATATGAAAACAGCTCTATAGAGCAATACATTCCTACTAGGAGTCCTGTGAGGAGGAGACAGTTAATAGATTGGTCATGTCTCCATATGAAAACAGCTCTATAGAGCAATACATTCCTATAGGAGTCCTTGAGGAGGAGACAGTTAATAGATTGGTCATGTCTCCAATAGAAACAGCTCTATAGAGAAGTATTGAACAACTTTCAAATCTGCAGGCCATCCAATCTATTTCACTTTTTTTTCAAGACCTGAAGACGTGTGTTAGAAGTAGTACCTATATCACCCACAAGAGGGCGTCGTTTCACGATTCTGCTGCTAAGTGTGTATAGTTCCTGACATACAGTGCTTTCAGAAAGTATTCAGACCATTTGACTTCTTCGACTTTGTTAAGTTAGAACAGTATTATTGTAAATTGATTAAACCCCATTAGGACAAAGCAAAACAGGTTTAGAATTTCTCTCATTCATCTGGAAAAATGTGTGGAATTCCAGGAAATGTGCCATTTTTTGGTGTCATTTTTTAATGTACTGTATGTGAATACAGGGAAGAAGAACGACCCAGAGAATGTGTGAACAGACAGACTACCACGCAGATTGCAGACCGACCGCCCGTTTCACCACCTAACCGATAGCTTGTGTTGGAATAGTCTCCAATGGGTGCCCACAACAGGCATCTGGTTAAGACTGCCACACCCAACTCTGTATTGTTCACAGTGTCATGTGGCAGACAGAATAAAACAATTTAAAAAAATGTTTTTAAAACAGACATGTGTGGAAAGTCACAGCTCTCGCTCCCGTTCTGATGACCCAGAGGCCTAGGGTTGTATTCATTACTGTAACAGTTTTGCACGAAAGCTAAACTTCTATTGGAAACATTTCAGGTAAGCCGCCGCGTTCCGTTTCGTTTCTAGGGAACACACTCCATAGACTATAGAGTAGTGATATTGTACAGCCGTGTTCTGGGGGCCCAGACCACACGTTCCGCTGCTACTCCGTCCTCAGGGTGTTTATGATTGTGAGGCGATGTAGAAAATTGGAATGAAGGGGTTGTTCACGCTGTGATGAGAAAAGAGCCAATCAGGACACGTCTAAGACCGGTATACTACCTTGTTCCAACACAGCACGTGTTTAATGGAAGTAATTGAAACATTTGAAGAAATATCTCCACTTGGTTTAGGGATGTGAAAACAGAGCTGCAAATGTTTTTAAAAAAAAAAGGTGACGATTGTCAAACAAATAAAACAATGACATACTGAGAAGCCGTATCAGTACGCAGTAAGATTTCAAAACAATAAACTTACCGGTCAATCAATTTTCATCACTGTATCAATATCAGTACTAAGCTATAGTACAAGATCA
>NW_019943638.1:50343-81387 GCF_002910315.2 Salvelinus sp. IW2-2015 | reverse complement strand
TTTTGCTTAATTATTCAAACAACCCCCCCTGGAAATAGCACATTTATATAAAATCAGACCCTTACTCAGTACTTTTGTTGAAGCATCGAGTCTTCTTGGTATGACGCTACAAGCTTGGCACACTGAATTTGGGGAGTTTCTCCCGTTCTTCTCTGCAGATCCTCTCAAGCTCTGTCAGGTTGATTGGGGAACATCTCTCTCCAAGATGTTCGATCGGTTCAAGTCTGGCTCTGGCTGGGCCACTCAAGGACATTGAGACTTGTCTTGAAGTCACTCCTGCGTTGTCTTGGCTGTGTGCTTAGGGTCGTTGTCCTGTTGGAAGGTGAACCTTGACCCCAGTCTGAGTCCTGAGCAGGTTTTCATCAAGAATCTCTCTGTACTTTGCTCCGTTCATCTTTCTCTTGATCCTGACGACGTGTCAGTGCTCCCAGACCCTCCCACTGAAAACATCCCCACAGCATGATGCTGCCACAACCATGCTTCACCGGTAGGGATGGTGACAGGTTTCCAAATGTGTTGTAGTTGTGTGAGAAACGAAATGTGTTGTAGTTGTGTGAGAAACGAAATGTGTTGTAGTTGTGTGAGAAACGTCAGAGGAAGAAGAAGAAGTCAGTGAGAGACGAAATGGCAGCTTCCCCCTCTCTCCCTCCCATGGAGCTGTCTGATTGGCTCACCATGCTGTCAGTCTGTTGTTCTGCACCAATCATACTGGCTTCTCTCCAGCTCCCTCAGTCTCTCCTCCCCTCTACCGGGCTCCGCTGAGTCAGCGACGTCTCCTGCCAACACACACACACACACACAAACACGGTGGTTGGGAGAGTAAATACACACCCACAGCGTTAAGACATTGATAGGGGAAAAACACACACACTTAGGGGGGGGGGGGTGTGAGAGTGTGTGTCACAGCCTGGGTAGAGGGAGGCACTGCACAACCCATCATTAAAGTTACTAACAGCTCTTTATGCGAGAGTGAAAACGAACATTTGGTCAAATGTGTGAAAGGCGGTAAAAAGATCCTGACTAGTTTTACAGGAAGTAGACTAGAGATCTTTAAAAAGCTGCAACATGTAACTTATTGGGCGGCCTGATCAAATTCACATAGAAAAGTGAGTTATAGATCTGTCATTCTCATTGAAAGCCAGTCTAAGAAGTGGTAGATCTGTTCTTTGTGCTCTATTTCTAAGTTTCATTTTGGTGTCTTTTACTTTCGATTTTGTACATCAGCTTCAAACAGCTGGAAATACAATATTTTAGGGTTATTGAAAATATATTTCACAGCGGTTTAGACGGTACAATGACTCTTCACATTGCTTGTTTTGTCACATACTGAAATTAAGCGAACTCATTTGAATTTTTGCAACCTTTAAAGTGCTCACGACTCCGCTACGGCATTTAGTATTTCATGTGTTTATACTTCACTGGCCTTGAGACATGGCCTTAAGTGGTCAAGACAAACAGAGCTGGCTAAAATGATTGGGCAGAACCAAGACCCCAGGATGTTATCTGCAGAGAAAAAGTAATGGGTGTACCACCTAAGCATTTGTTTTTTTAAACATTCTCAGGATGGAAAAACGCTTTCAGTTTAAAAAAAACAGCTATAAAGTACGTAGCAAAGATAACGTCGACCTACAGGGCATTCGGAAAGTATTCAGACCCCTCGACTTTATCTACATTTTGTTACTTTACAGCCTTATTCTAAAAATTMATGAAATTGTTTTTTTCCTCCCCTCAATCTTCACACAATACCCCATTATGACAAAGCAAAAAAAAACTGGTTTAGACATTTTTGCAAATCTATTAAAAAAAATGTTTACAAAAAAATAAAAAACTTAAATATCACATTTACATACTTTGTTGAAGCACCTTTGACAGCGATTACAGCCTCAAGTCTTCTTGGGTATGACGCTACAAGCTTGGCGCACCTGTATTTGGGGAGTTTCTCCCATTCTTCTCTGCAGATCCTCTCAAGCTCTGTCAGGTTGGATGGGGAGCGTCATGCACAGCTGTTTTCAGGTCTCTCCAGAGTGTTCGATCAGGTTTCAGTCTGGGCTCTGGCTGCGGCCCACTCAAGGAACAATCAGAGACTTGTCCCCAAGCCACTCCTGTGTTGTCTTGTTTTATGTACTTAGGGTTGTTGTCCTGTTGGAAGGTGACCTCACCCCAATCTGAAGTCTGAGCAGGTCATCACATCTTCTCTCTTACTTTGCTCCGTTCATCTTTCCCCTCAATCCTGACTATCTCCCAGTCCTCCGGCTGAAAATCCCCACAGCATGATTCTGCCACCACCATACTTCATACCGTATAGATGGTGCCAGGTTGCCTCCAGACGCACGCATGGCATTCAGGCCAAAGAGTTCAATGTTGGTTTCATCAGACAGAGAATCTTGTTTCTCATGGTCTGAGAGTCTTTAGTGCCTTTTGGCAAAACTCCAATGGGCGGTCATGTGCCTTTTACTGGGAGGTGGCTTCCGTCTGGCCACTCTACCATAAAGGCCTGATTGGTGGAGTGCTACAGAGATGGTTATCCTTCTGAAAGGTTCGCTCATCTCCACAGAGGAACTCTGGACCTCTGTCAGAGTGACCATCGGGCTTCTTGGTCACCTCCCTGACCAATGCCCTTCTCCCCTGATTGCTCAGTTTGACTGGGCGGCCATCTCTAGGAAGAGTCTCGGTGGTTCCAAACTTCTTCCATTTAAAAATGATGGAGGCCACTGTGTTCTTGGGGACCTTCAATGCTGCAGAAATGTTTTGGTACCCTTCCTCAGATCTGTGCCTTGACATGATCCTGTCTCGGAGCTCTACGGACAACTCATTTGACCTCATGGCTTGGTTTTTGCTCTGACATGCACTGTCAACTGTGGGACCTGATATAGACAGGTGTGTGCCTTTCCAAATCATGTCCAATCAATTGAATTTACCACAGGTAGACTCCAATCTAGTTGTAGAAACATCTCAAGGATGATCAATGGAAACAGGATGCACCTGAGCTCAATTTCGAGTCTCATAGCAAAGGCTCTGAATACTTATGTAAAAAAGGTATACATTTTTTAATAAATTTGGAAAGAAATCTAGAAACCTGTTTTCGCTTTGTCATTATGGGGTATTGTGTGTAGATCGATAAGGGATATATATATATATATATATTTTAATCAATTTTAGAACAAGGCAGTAACGAAACAAAATGTGGAAAAAGTCAAGGGGTCTGAATACTTTCCAAATGCACTGTATGTATGTATGTATGTATGTATGTATGTATGTATGTATGTATGTATGTATGTATGTATGTATGTATGTATGTATGTATGTATGTATGTATGTAATAACTAACAATCATTCAAATAAATATTCTGGAGAATTGATTGTTCTGTTTCAGAATAAGAACACAGCATTAGCCGTGGCAAAATGTGTAGAACTTCACAAAAATCACTTAACGGTCAAATTTCTCTCAGTTCCATGGGAAAATGTGTGGAATTCCAGGAAATGTGCTTTAAAAACCAATTCTCTCCGCCGCCAAGATGAGGCCCTCAAATTCTTGCCCAGACCGAATTCAGTCACGCCCAATGGGCTACCCGCTCCCATCCTCCCCCAACACCTAAGCCCCCTTTGAATCCCCCCCCCCCAAAAAAACCTGCACCAATATATAGCCTAGAGATTAGCCTCTGCAGAGTCCCCAACAACCGGTTGTTCCAGTTTTCAGGTGAAATGGAAAGAGTCTTCCTTTATTGGACACTCCATCTTAACTCCTCCTCCACATTTACTGGATTGGTTGAATAGTGCAGAACAGAACCTCCCCCCGCCCACTCTCTCTCTCTCTCAAGACCAGTATGTACTTTCAGGTGTTTCTTTTACACCTGCTACGTTAGGTCTAGGCCATACCTACAAGAACCCACACATAGTGGTGAGATAGTAGCTTTGACTAATAAGGTTGTACTGTCTCGTCCGTCAGTCAGCCAGCCAGCCAGCCAGCCAGCCAGCCAGCCAGCCAGTCAGCCAGCCAGT
Organism: Salvelinus sp. IW2-2015; assembly: GCF_002910315.2. Classification (NCBI taxonomy): domain Eukaryota; kingdom Metazoa; phylum Chordata; class Actinopteri; order Salmoniformes; family Salmonidae; genus Salvelinus; species Salvelinus sp. IW2-2015. The sequence goes on along the minus strand of NW_019943638.1, from coordinate 77,388 downwards.
GTTTAAAATGCCAGACTGCCCTAGTAGACTCCACCAAGACACATGCAGACACACGCGTTCTGAGGCTGCGCCTTCTCTCCCTCCACACGGACCTTGATCCAAGTTGACAAGCCTTCTAATAGGATGAGCAACAATTTACAGTAAAGGGGAAACTGAACAACACTTCTCAAGAGTTGTTACTGGGAACCTTGATCCATGACAGCCTGCGTCTCAGAAATGGTACCATGTTCCCTATATAGTGCACTACTTCTGGACCAGGCCCATAGACAGGTTGGTTGTTCAGCAACGAAAACCCAAATGTGCTCAAAATTTAAAAAAAAAACATGACTAGAAGAATAATCTAAATGGTGACACCGCGTTGCTCATTTACAAAAGGCACAAAGAAAAACAAGAAACTGAATAAGACATGAGAAACCATGAGAGAACATGGAGAAATCATGAGAAACCATGAAAAAACATGAGAAACCATGAAAAACACAGACGAAATCTCCAATGTTTATTGAAAACATAAATACATTTGCACAAAATGAGCACTTGTGGTCTCTCAAATACATCGTTACAGCTGTCGGTTAGCTAGCTAGTGATTTCTTTGCCAGTTTAGCATAAAACATGACATCGGTCAAAACAAGACAAGGTATCAACAATAAGATGAAACTAGCTAAAACGAGCCACCTACGATTCCCCCTCATGGCAGCTTGTCGTCACTGTTGCCAGTTATCTGCCCATTCAGATTCACTGTTGCCAGTTATCTGCCCATTCAGATTCACTGTTGCCAGTTATCTGCCCATTCAGAATCACTGTTGCCAGTTATCTGCCCATTCAGAATCACTGTTGCCAGTTATCTGACCATTCAGAATAAACACACCCAGCCAGTCGTAAGGCCAGCCAGCCAGCCAGCCGTAAGGCCAGCCAGCCAGCCGTAAGGCCACCCACAGTAAACACACCCAGCCAGTCGTAGGCCAGTCACAGAGAGATGATCGGAGGATATTGACACAGGAGGCAGAGGTAAAATGAATTACACAAACAGACTGATCCCCCAGAGACCACAATAGTCCCCACAGTGGGTGTTCTGGTTGGGGATAACATCAACGATTAGCCATAGACATAGTAGTAGGTGCCTGGGCTCCAGTTACAAGGACCAAGGCACTTCGATACATGGCATTGCTATGATTTATTAGGTTGATTGATCAGAAGATACGGAGAGTATAGAGGGCCATGAACGAGTGAGTGCTAACAGCTAAATTCTATTAGCCTAGCCTAATTCATAAACGACCGCTCACTACATGGAGTTGCGTAGAACATGCAATAGTCCACGTGTAGCGCAAGTCATTAGCATTCAGACTGGACATGCATCCTCTATGACAGAATGTCAATCACATGGTAATAAAAAAAAAACATGTCATTGCTTCAATTAAAATTAATAAAAATGGTTTCCACAGCCCCCCCCCCCCAAAAAAAAACATGGGCTATATTGTAAAAATTAATTAAAACATGTAGCTTTTTGGTCTTTAATGTTAGGTTTAAAATCACTTTAACCAACCACACTGCTAACCTTATGCCTAAATCTAACACAATAAAGAAGACTGTACAAATAGGSGTCGTTTATGACAACCTTATTAAGAAAACTTACAATTAAAAACACACACAGAAGTAACCAGTGACCAACAACGTAGTCTATTTGGCTACTACACGCACAGGGTTGGCCGTGAGGAGTGGGCTTACACAAGTAGCACTCACACACCCCTTTGTTTGTTTAATAAACACATTGTGCGAGAAACAATATTTTAAACATAACAGGCACCAAGTATATCGTTAAATCTGCAATATGTAAAAAAAAAATTATAATAATAATTGGCGACCTAACCAAATTCATATAGAAATGTGAGCTATAGATTCTGTTCTATGTCCGCTATTTCTATGCTTACCGTTCTTAAGTTTTGTTTTTGTTCACCAGCTTCAAAAACAGCTTCAAAAACAGACAATATTTTTTGGTTATTGAAAATATATTTCACAGCGGTTTAGATGGTACAATTATTCTCTACATTATACATAGCTTGTTGTCACAAACTGAATATAAGTGAACAATTATTTTTTTTTGGTTGTTGTTGTCATATCGCACCTTTAACATAAGAGCAGTGTGCTTTCCCTCTCTGTCTACAGTAGTAATTAGTCTACTCTGCAGCGGTATTATTACTAGTTGATCGTTCTATTATTAAGTCCAAGGCTTCGTACTGCTTCTCACGGAGCACTACACAAGCTCCTCTCATTGCTCTGTAAAGACTGACACACCCCCCTTCTGCACACTGCACACCAAGTCTTCAAACAAACAGAGAAGGAAAAAAAAATAAATAACCTGTGTGTTTCATTACAAACATAATTCCGTCATTCTAAAATCCAGCATTTCTTACCTGAGTGAAGCTGATAAGTAGTGCTTTGTTAAAAACAAAAATGGTTTTGTTAAACTTTCGCCCCCCCCCACTCCAACGTAAAAGGTGAAGTGAAAGAAGTAGTATGAGGTTCTCCGTCTCCCCAACTCACTCTGGTTGTAATCAGCAGCATGACGTCCCTCCGCTCTCACACCCTCTCTCTCTCTCACACACACACCCTCTCGTCTCTCACACACCGTCTCTCTCTCTCTCAACACCGTCTCTCTCTCTCTCACACACACACCGTCTCTCTCCTCACACACACCGTCTGCTCTCTCTCCTCCACACACACCCTTCTCTCTCACCACACACCCGTCTCTCTCTCTCTCACACACACACCGTCTCTCTCTCCTCTCACACACCACCCCTCTCCCACACCCTCGTCTCTTCACACCCCTCTCATCCTCCTCACACCCTCTCTTAACATCTCTTCTCTCTCCTCTCTCCTCCCTCCCATTCGTTCTCACTCCTCTCTCTCTCTTCTCTCTCTCTCTCTCCTCTCTCTCTTCTCTCTCTTCTCTCTCTATCTCTCTCTCTGCTCTCTGCTCTCTCTCTCTCGTCTGCTTCTGCTCTCTCGTCTCTCTCTCTCTCTCTCTCTTCCTCTCTCTCTCTCTCTCTCTCCTTCTCATCTCTCTCTCTTCTCTCTCTCTCTCTCTCTCTCTCTCTCTCTCTCTCTCTGCTCTCCTCTCTCTCTCTCTCTCTCTCTCTCTCTCTCTCTCTTCTCGTCTCCTCTCTCTCTCTCTCTCTCTCTCTCTCCTCATCTCTCCGTCTCTCTCTCTCTCCTGTGCTCCTCTCTCTCATCCTCTCTCTCTCTCTCCTTCTCTCTCTCTCTCTGTGCTCCTCTCCTCTCTCTTCTCTCTCTCTCTCTCTGTGCTCCTCTCTCTCTGGCTCCTCTTCTCTCTCTCTCTCTCTGTGCTCCTCTCTCCTCTCTCTCTCTCTCTCCTCCTCTGTGCTCCTCTCTGCTCTCTGTGCTCCTCTCTCTCTCTCTCTCTCCTCTCTCTGTGCTCCTCCTCTGCTCTCTCTCTGCTCTGTGCTCCTCTCTCTCTCTCTCTCTCTCTCTGTGCCTCCTCTCCTCTCTCTCTCTCTGTGCTCCTCTTCTCTCTCTCTCTCTCTGTGCTCTCTCTGCTCTCTCTCTCTCTCTGTGCTCCTCTCTCTCTCTCTCTCGTCTGTAGCTCCTCTGTCTCTCTCGTCTTGTGCTCTCTCTCTTCTCCCTCCTTCCTCGTTCTGACCATGTGAAGGGATCTTTTCTATAGGTAGGGCCCTAGAAAGTCTGCGATGAGAACGCGCACGGAATACAGAGATAAAAACAGAATTCAACTATATGTTTTATTGAACTTAGTAGGAAATCAACTTAACGTATTGAACTTATAAAAAATAAATGTAATAGCCAAAGCTGTCTCAAAAGGCAATGGCGTGGAAAATGCCCCACCCCTGTTTGTCTACCACTGAGTGTAGACACTAGCGAAGATACTAATGACAACCATTTTACGACAGAAAGGCTTTCTCCAAAAACCTTAATTCAAACGTTAAAGCTGCGATATGTATCTTTATGGGTGACCCGATTAAATTCCCATAGAAGTGGGAGTCCTCATTGAAAGATGAATAATGCTTTTGAATATTGTAGAACTGTGTGTTATAGATCTGTCATTCTCATTGAAAGCAAGTCTAAGAAGCGGTAGATGTGTTCTGTGGGCCATTTCTACACTTCACGTTCTTATGTTACGTTTTTGCGTCATTTATTTCCGTGTTTTTGAAATCCTGCTACAGAAACACAGCTAACCATGCAAGTATCCTTCAATTAAAAAAAGGGTATCTACACCCCAAAAATAACATTTTATGATTTTCCCCCCAGACCTCCAAAAGTGGTCTCCTGATGTGGTTTAAGCATTGTTGTGGACTTTAAACATCKAATTTTGTTGTTTTTCTATTATTATAATTTTTTTWATTAAGTGTGATTTTGAGAGCGAAAACCTGAAAAAAAACACAAAAAAAACAGAAAACTGAATTTGAGAGAAAAAAATTAAAACGGAACGAGGCATTTTTCCCCCCTGATTTTTATTGTGCCTGAACTAGGGCACAACCCGTCTCGGTTTCACCAACCTCGGCTCCGCCTAAACAAAACCAGTAGCCTATACCAGTAAAAACCAGTCTCCTTGCTATACAAATCCTAATCTATGAAGGTAACCCAACAACAGGACCTTTCAAGTAACCTTTAGGCCAACAGAATAGCCTAAACTTTGATAAAAACAAGCCAGTAATTCACTGACTAGTGAGTGACTACTAAATCTGGGTCAAAATGTGGGTCAAAGGCGGAAGGGCGCCTTTCATCCACAAATAATTAAAAATGGAGGAATGGAATTCCTAAACATGACTCAACAGCTTATGAAAGTTCAGTGGAATTTTGATTTAGAATGTGTGTGCTTATCACACCGGAAAAAAATAAAGTTTAGGTACTAATCTCTACTGACGTTCCAGTTACCACACCCTCTCTGCTGTAAAGCAGGTTGCTGCATGTCAAACCTCTTTTGACAGCACTGACAATACAGTAGAATTTCACACAGAGAGCATTTCCCCGACAGCCAACATGACGACAACCAATCATTACTAACATTGGTTTTACTCATCTTACCTTATTACATGGTAAACTCCAAAACTTGTATAATTGGACTGACAGGATAACATCTCACAAATGACCATTAGCATTGCTGGGAACTCACGATTAATAGTGGGCACAGTAAAACAACTCTGCTGAATATATTTTTTTGCAGGGCTTGCAAACCCATTACAGACTACAAAAGGAAAGCACAGCCGAGAGCTGCCCAGTGACACGAGCCTACCAGACAAATAACACTGAAACATGCATGAGAGCACCAGCTGTTCCGGAAAACTGTGTGATCACGCTCTCCGCAGCCGATGTGAGTAAGACCTTTAAACAGGTCAACATTCACAAGGCCGCAGGGCCAGACGGAWTACCAGGACGTGTACTCTGAGCATGCGCTGACCAACTGGCAAGTGTCTTCACTGACATTTTCAACCTCTCCGAGTGTGTAATACCAACATGTTTTAAGCAGACCACCAAAGTCCCTGTGCCCAAGAACACTAAGGTAACCTGCCTAAATGACTATCGACCTGTAGCACTCACGTCTGTAGCCATGAGGTATTTTGAAAAGCTGGTCATGGCTCACATCAACATCATTAAGTTTGCCGATGACACAACAGTGTAGGCCTGATCAACGACAAGACAGCCTATAGGGAGGTCAGAGACCTGGCCGTCTGGTGCCAGGACAACAACCTCTCCCTCAACGTGATCAAAACAAAGGAGATGATTGTGGACTACAAGAAAGAGGACCGAGCACGCCCCCATTCTTGTCGACGGAGCTGTAGTGGAGCAGGTTGAGAGCTTCAAGTTCCTTGGTGTCCACATCCCCAACAAACTAACATGGTCCAAACACACAAAGACAGTCGTGAAGAGGGCACGACAAAGCCTATTCCCCTTCAGGAGACTGAAAAGATTTGACATGGGTCCTCAGATCCTCAAAAGGTTCTACAGCTGCACCATCGAGAGCATCCTGACGGGTTGCATCACTGCCTGGTATGGCAACTGCTCYGCCTTCGGCCCGCAAGGCAGTACAGAGGGTAGTGCGTATGGCCCAGTACATCACTGGGGCCAAGCATCCTGCCATCCAGGACTTCTATACCAGGCGGTGTCAGAGGAAGGCCCTAAAAATGGTCAGTCTATGACTAGCCACACTAGTCATAGACTGGTTCTCTCTGCTACCGCACYGCAAGCGGTACCGAAGCGCCAAGTCTAGGTCCAAGAGGCTTCTAAACCGATTCTACCCCCAAGCCATAAGACTCCTGAACACCTAATCAAATGGCTACCCAGACTATTTGCATTGCCTCCCACCCACCCTCTTCTACGCTGCTGCTACTCTGTTATCATCTATGCATAGTCACTTAAATAACTCTACATATTACCTCAATTACCTCTAACTGGTTCCCCCGCACATTGACTCTGTACCGGTACCCCCTGTATATAGCCTCGCTATTGTTATTTACTGCTGCTCTTTAATTACTTGTTACTCTTATTTGTATTWTWTTTTWWTTTATTTAAACTGTATTGTGGGTTAGGGACTCGTAAGTAAGCATTTCACTGTAAGTATTCGGCACGTGTGACTAATAAAATTTGATTTCATAGTTTTGATGTCTTCACTATTATTCTACAATGTAGAAAATAGTTTWAAAAATTAAGAAAACCCTCTTGCATGAGTAAGTGTCCCAAACTTTTGACCGGTACAAAAAAATAAACTGAACTCATGCATCAATCGCATATTTGCCAGGAAACATTTGACCCCAGTAGTATATATTACAGTGTAGTCCAAAGCAACTACTGCTCAGAACAGATGAGTCATGTTACACTGTACTCCAGACAGGGCCTGATGAAACATCTATTCATGGGACAGACAGCCTATAGGCTCCTGCTAGCCTATAGGCTCCTGCTAGCCTATAGGCTCCTGCTAGTCTATAGGCTCCTGCTAGCCTATAGACTCCTGCTAGCCTATAGGCTCCTGCTAGCCTATAGGCTCCTGCTAGTCTATAGGCTCCTGCTAGACTACAGGCTCCTGCTAGTCTATAGGCTCCTGCTAGTCTATAGGCTCCTGCTAGTCTATAGGCTCCTGCTAGTCTATAGGCTCCTGCTAGTCTATAGGCTCCTGCTAGTCTATAGGCTCCTGCTAGTCTATAGGCTCCTGCTAGCCTATAATGCAGTAAAACATTGACTCTCCCATCCTTATACTGCAAAAAATAAATTAACTAAATGTCAGTAGATAAATGGCCACATCTATATATAAAAAAAAAGACCAACTAGCTTTGGATTGTAAAGGGTTATAAATGCCAGTGAAATAACCTGCCTAGCAACCTAGGCCTACTCTAAAAACAAGGAGCCCAGGGCCTATATTGTCAACATTAGTAAGAAAGATTGGGTTACTGCATCTTCATATACAAACAAGCATCCTGACCGCAAGAAATCTACACAAAACTTGTTTTGTTTTATTTTCCACAGGGAGTTTTCTGAAAGAATCATTTCAGTGGTGAATCACCCGGAAAAGTCGGAGCGGACTGGTGGCCTTACAAAAACGATCCATTGATAAAAAAAATATATATATATATATATAAAATCGGTCACATAATCCATCTGAAACAACAGTAGCAACAATTTTTGGTACCGCCATAGACAATGTAACAAAAGAATAAAAAATGTATGTATATATTATTATCAGTTGGAAATGTATGCTACACTGGAACAAGTATTGGAGGGACTTCACAGAATGGAGACAAAACATTCTTCTCTGCTGTTGTGGGATTTACCCTGGCCTAGAAAATACTTTCTGTAACTAAAAACTGTTCCAAAGGGGTCAGACTAACATTTTCACTTCTTCATTTACAGGAAAGCATAACAAGTTAGTTTCACTTCTAAATCTGAAGTAGGCATCTGTAAATAAGCCGTAACTTCTTCTTTATCCATATTATTCTGGGATCATGCTCAGTCCTTCAAGGAGCTCAACCAACAGTATTTCACATAAACATTATCTTTAGTCCAGTCACACACACACACACACACACACACACACACACACACACACACACACACAAACAAACACACACACACACACACACACACACACACACACACACACACACACACACACACACACACACACACACACACACACACACACACACACACACACACACACACACACACACACACACACACACACACACACACACACACACACACACACACACACACCCTGTCATCACACATCAACACCCATGTCAAAGTTCACCATGCACTGATAACAGCCAGAAATTGCAATGTTTTTTGAGCAATTATGTAGCTAGTTAAGTCCTGTCCAGCACGAGATATGGGCCGGAAGGAGGAATAGAATCTCTCAGAGCCCAAACAAATAAATGTGTGTGTCGAAGGCAGAGCGGAGGCGCAGAAGCGGTGGGCAGAGGTGGAGGCGGCAGAGCGGTGGGCAGAGCGGTGGGCAGAGCGGAGGGCAGAGCGGTGGGCAGAGCGGTAGGGCAGAGCGGAGAGGCAGAGCGGTGGGCAGAGCGGGCAGATGGGCAGAGCGGAGGGCAGAGCGGTGGGCAGAGCGGAGGGAGAGCGGTGGCAGAGCGGAGGGCAGAGCGGTGGAGGCAGAGCGGCTGGCCAGGCGGTGGGCAGAGCGCGAGGGCAAAGCGGCTGCGCAGAGCGGAGGGCAGAGCGGAGGGCAGAGCGGTGGGCAGAGCGGTGGGCAGAGCGGTGGGCAGAGTGGTGGGGGGAAATATTCAAAAACACAGTGATACAAGTAGTGAAACAATTACTAAACCTATACAGTTCTCGTCTCCCACGCCAATATTATTGATAACATTATTTAAAGCTGCACTTTAGTCGCATACATTCACACAAGCTGATCGTTAGAGTTCACGTGACATTCTCTTGACTGTTGCCATGACATGAGGTGGGTGGGTGGGTGGCTAGCTACTATTTGATTTTCGTTCTCTCAACATTTTAGGCTAGGCGATTTAAAATTAGAGGTTGACCGATTCATCGGCAAGGCCGATTTCAAGTTTCCATAACAATCGGTAAACAGCATTTTTGGATGCCGATTATGTCCGATTACATTGCACTCCATGAGGAGACTGTGTGGCAGGCTGACCCCCTGTTACGCGAGTGCAGCAAGGAGCCAAGGTAAGTTGCTAGCTAGCATTAAACTTATCTTATAAAAAAAACTATCTTAACATAATCACTAGTTAACTACACACGGTTGGTGATATTACTAGTTTATCTAGTTTGTCCTGCGTTGCATATAATCAATGCGGTGCCTGTTAATTTATCATCGAATCACAGCCTACTTCGCCAAACGGGTGATGATTTAACAGGCGAATTCACGAAAAAAAGCACTGTCGTTGCACCAATGTACCTAACCATAAACATCAATGCCTTTCTTAAAATCAATACACAAGTATATTAAACCTGTATATCTAGTTCAAATAAATTCATGTTAGCAGGCAATATTAACTAGGGAAATTGTGTCACTTCTCTTCCGTTCTGTGCAAGCAGAGTCAGGGTATATGCAGCAGTTTGGGCCGCCTGGCTCGTTGCGAACTGTGTGAAGACCATTTCTTGCTAACAAAGACCATAATTAATTTTCCAGAATTTTACATAATTATGACATAACATTGAATGTTGTGCAATGTAACAGCAATATTTAGACTTATTGATGCCACTCGTTTGATAAAATATGGAACGGTTCTGTATTTCACTGAAAGAGTAACAGTTTTGTTTTCGAAATGATAGTTTCCGGATTTGACCATATTACAGACATTATTTTAACAGTTTTAGAAACTTTAGAGTGTTTTCTATCTAAATCTACCAATTATATGGATATCCTAGCTTCTGGGCCTGAGTAGCAGGCAGTTTACTTTGTGCATGCTTTTCATCCAGACGTGAAAATACTGCCCCCTATCCCAAACAGGTTAATGACAAAAGGCTCGTATTTCTGTGTTTATTATATTATAATTAAGTCTATGATTTGATATTTGATAGAGCAGTCTGACTGAGCGGTGGTAGGCAGCAGCAGGCTCGTAAGAATTCATTCAAACAGCACTTTACTGCGTTTGCAATGCTTGAAGCACAGCGCTGTTTATGACTTCAAGCCGATCAACTCCCGAGATAAGGCTGGCAATACTATAATGCCTATAAGAACATCCAATAGTCAAAGGTAAATGAAATACAAACGGTGGAGAGAGAAATAGTCCTATAATTCCTAATAATAACTACAACCTAAAACTTCTTACCTGGGAATATTGAACCACCAGCTTTCATATGTTCTGAGCAAGGAACTTAAACGTTAGCTTTCTTACATGGCACATATTGCCCTTTTACTTTCTTCTCCAACACTTTGTTTTTGCATTATTTAAACCAAATTGAACATGTTTCATTATTTATTTGAGACTAAATTGATTTTATTGGTGTATTATATTAAGGTAAAATAAAAGTGTTCATTCAGTATTGTTGTAATTGACATCATTACAAATATATATTTTAAAAAAAATATTAATATATATATATATTTTTTAATATATATAAAAAGAAATCAGCCAATTAATCATTATGAGTTTTTGGTCCTCCAATAATCTGTATCGGTGTTAAAAAATCATAAATCGGTCGACCTCTATTTAAAATAGCTTCAAAACATGTCTATGGGCTATTCAAAGAGTAGTGTGACCTGTAACAGGATCAGAGCCATCAATAAAGCCCCGCATAACGCAGCAGGTATGTTGTATACCACACGAGGGAAAGAGGCCCGAGGCTACACATGGGGGGGGGGGTGGAGCAGTGGGCACGACTCGCACGTATGACACCAGCATCTATAGGTAACTGCCAAAATAAAGGAACCGCCAACATAAAGTAGTCTTCATAGGGCGTTGGGCAACCACGAGTCAGAACATGCCCCTTGAAATAGATTCAACAACTGTTCTGGAACTCTATTGGAGGGCTGTGACACCATTCTTCCATCATTTTGTTGTCTTGTTGACAGTGGTGGGAAAACGCCGTCTCAGGCGCCTCTCCAGAATCTCCCATAAGTGTTCAATTGGGTTTGAGATCTGGTGACTGAGACGGCCGTGGCATATGGCTAACATCGTTTTCATGCTCATCAAACTCATTCAGTGACCCTGTGGATGGGGACATTGTCACTTTATGGGGGGCATAGCCATGGTATCCCCGAGCTATACGTGACCCTAAGCATGATGGGATGTTAACTGCCTAATTAACTCAAGAACCACACCTGTGTAGAAGGACTTGCTTTCAATATTCTTTGTATCCCTCATTTACTGAAATGTTTCCTTTACTTTGGAAGTTACCTGGGGTGCGTTCATTACAGACAACCATTTAAGAACCAAAATGGAAGCAGAGCAAAACAAAAGTTTCTATTGGTCTGCTGGCAGAAGAAATATGGCCAGAGAAGCAGGAGATTGAAATTCACTCAACTTTATAGACTTTTTCCCTGTTAACACTATCAACGTTTCCCTTTACTATGGCAATTGTGATCGAATCAACGCAATATTAGCAACTTAAAATTAAACATTGAGACAAAACAAACTATGTAAGTACGCAAGAGATTTTGTTGTACGCGGAARGCATCGGAGTAGGATTCTATTGCATTGACAGCCTATACTCTACACAGACCGGTGCGCCATAACCAATCAGAGCTGTACATTTGTTTATATCCTTCGCTAGTTAGTGAGTTATTAGCCCAGTTATAGATCATTTGTAGTCAGCAATGGGGGAGTGATTGCTTTCTGGAAGACCACAAAACGTGTGCATTTCTAGACATCTTTAAAAAGTGAGTCAGGTAAAATATATATWTTTTTTGTCTTAAAGGGGCAGTGTTGTATTTGGAGACACCCATTGAATAAGCTAAGTAGCCAATGAGCACAGGGTAGCATAATATGTCAGATTCTCTCTAATAAATGGTATGGGAATAATGATGCGTTTTATTTCGTAAAGTGGTTTCTTGCATCAAAACATTTTAAGTCACATCCTTGTCTGAAGGACAAGTGGATAAACAAGCTAATGTCAAGCCCTGCATGATTTTTTCAAAAGTCTCATGGAATGTAGGCCTACATTGGGGTGGCAGGGAGCCTAGTGGTTAGAGTGTAGAGGCGGTAGGTAGCCTAGTGGTTAGAGTGTTGGGTCAGTAACCGAAAGGTTGCTAGATCGAATCCCCGAGCTGACAAGGAAAATAAATCTGTCATTCTGCCCCTGAACAAGGCAGTTGGCCTAGGAACAAAGGGTTGTCATTGAAAATAAGAATTTGTTCTTAACTGACTTGCCTAGTTAAATAAAATGTAAAAACTAAATACAACATTGGCTGAACGATAGAACAGCTATTTCCATGTTCAAATGTTACGGGATGTATTTTCTCCATTTMTTTTTGATGGTAGGCTACTCTGGTAGGCGTAACTTATGATCAAATAGCCACAGTGGCATCCTGTTAAAACTAACTTAAAGTAGGCACAGCCTCTGTTCACAGTAAACACACGACAGAAGTTGCACAGAATTTTCACAACGTTCAAGTTTGCCCTTAGCAGACCTGAAATTTGCTCAGTGGCGAAAAACATTTGTGACCATTGGGTAGGTCCCTCCCCGTTTCATTCAATAAACGTTTTGTAACTGAATTGGCGGAATGAATAGACCCCGTAAGTAGCTATACTCCCTTGTAATTTATGGTTTATCCCATGTGTAACTCTGTGTTGTTGTTTTTGTCACACTGCTTTGTTTTATCTTGGTCAGGTCGCAGTTGTAAATGAGAACTTGTTCTCAACTGGCCTACCTGGTTAAATAAAGGTGAAATAAAAAATTTAACATTAAAAAAATGGTACACTCAGAAATTCACAAAAGAACTGATGAATTTACGAACGTTGAATATGACCATTGTCAGCAAAWTATTATAATAAATTTGCCAGCAACACAGTCAGTCACCAACGCTCTTGACAACATTAAAAACAGCCTAACCAGCTCTGCTAGGATCAGAGKCAGGTGTTCTCTCATTTGTGTCTGACATAAATAATTATCTAAACTTTTTCGCAAAACAGAAAGCAGATTATTCCGTAGATTTTCCCATTCGTCCTAGACTATGGCAACATCTATATGAACGCAGCGGCTACTTATTTAAAACTTATTTAAAAAGCAGTTTATCACAGCGCACATCGGCGCATGTTCTGCGGCGCATGTGACAAATAAAATTTGATTTGATTTATTATGGGCAACAATTTTAGTACTCATCACTGCATTCTCTACCAGAAAGTTGGTTGGCCCTCTTTCACATAGGTAAATACATTGCTGTTCTCATTTATAAAATAAAGGTGTTCAAAAATAAATCATAATCATAAAAGTAGCTAGCAAGTTAGGCAACTTCAGCCAGCCAACGCTCAGATCAACCCCAGTCCTCCGCCAAAGCGTCCAGTAGGCGCTCTGAACGATCCGAGGGCGAAATGGTCTGAATTTAATTTAAGAAGTTTAAGAAGACAACATTTTGACAACTCTCTGAATTAACGAGCGACCCAGAGAACCCACTCTTGACACACTGGAGACAATTTACGAACACACCCTTTGATAGGATCAGAGAAGCTTGGTACTACAAAGCTTATACAAAACACGCTAAACAGTACCGTTTGACAGCTAAATACCTAGTTCACTAATGTAGGTAGATAACCAAACAGGTGCAACAATACGGAAATGGTGAAAACGAGGAGCTGGCTTTCCTTAGCCGAGGTTGACGAGCTAACTGTTAACGTTAGTGAGAGTAGTGATACCCCATCAAACACACCGGCTGCTAGGAGGGGGAGGCGGCTCGAGGTCTACTGGACTGGTCTAGCTAAACACACTGGTAAATGTAAAAATATTGGTAATAAACAGCATATCTCGCAGCAGCCGTTCAACATAATACACACCATTTAAAAAATGTACATGTTGGTTTATTTTTTTAAATACAATCGGGTTAGCTACTCACTCAGAAAGAATCAGCTGATACAACGGTGACTCAGTAGACWACACGACTTCCGCATTCACGAGCGATGACCTATGTTTGGACCAATCAGCGAAAGTAAAGCATGCATTTGAACCAATGGTCATAGAGAATCCATACCCAATAACTGCGGAATAGCCAATGAAAGTTTATGACAGGTAAAAGCGCGGTTGTGTAGCCGCGTCAATGGCGTGCACACACCCACACCAAAGCCAATCAAGACAGATCGGTGCCTCTAGAATGGGTGGATTCGATTAGGACATGGTCCGTAATATGAACGGGCAACAGCGGTGGTGAGGGAGGAGTGCCGATCTAAAATGGAACAGTGATCTACGCCACTTGATCATGAGTCAACATGGTGCATCGCCCAGAAACATACATCTCTTTTCCATAAAATATATGTTTTAATTTTCTAACTATTTGTCATTGGGAAGGCAGATTAAGCAATAATTGTTGCATGTGAAAATACACAATTACTCCGCGTGCTTAATTACATCACTTTTGTTTTGAGCAGACTTCACCGTGGGCGTTGAACGGGGCACCTGGCTCACGCCCGGGAGGCAGCCCGATTCCCAAGACGAATGCATTCAACTTTCACCTGGTACAAAACAAGTCTACCCGGGCACGGTGGCCATATTAATCGAATTCCCTCAATGTTGCTGGCAATCGCGCGGCATCAGAGGCGGCGGTGCCTGTGGGCGGTATTCTAGTGAAATGAGGGACCAATAGAAAATCACAGCGCGGCACAAACRGATCACATGCTATGGCGCGTCATTGGGAGCGTTGTTAAAGCGGTCGTGACTCAATTTGAAATCTATTGCGTCTAAAAACGTTCGTGCTCTTATCTGAGCTGACTATAGTAAACTCCGGGTGCGTCATGAGCCTCATAAGTCTACGGGAGCACAAAGCACAGGTTAAAGAATTTTCCCGAAACGMCTTTTTTRCCCCCTGCAATCTAGAGCCATAATCATTGTGCTTAATTCTATGTAAAAAAAAWATATATATATAAATATGTCTTTTTTTGTTGTTGCATATTTAAGCATACATGTTGAGCTGTCTTTATCCTCTAGAGTCTAGACTGTTTATTTTTATTTTTAAAGAAACTAAATATGCTTCTCTGCATCTCTGCTAAAATCTACCTAGAATATTAAAAGGAAT
The DNA here is from genome assembly GCF_002910315.2 of Salvelinus sp. IW2-2015. NCBI lineage: Eukaryota > Metazoa > Chordata > Actinopteri > Salmoniformes > Salmonidae > Salvelinus > Salvelinus sp. IW2-2015. Next base: position 62,222 of record NW_019943638.1, on the reverse strand, counting down.
GTGAGTGTTATTCAGTACATTTAGGTATTGCTTGCTTTTCTAAAGTCTACCAACCTTGCCAGCAGGCATGCCAGCTAACACAGTTAGACAAGCTAGCTACTCTACCTTGATTGATAGCCAGAAATGGCTCCTGGGTAGGTCGTTTTGATTTTGGAAGATTGGAAACCTATCTAGGCTAGCTAAAGCCAACTTTATAAAATTGCTCTGTTACAGAGAAACATTATTATATATATATTTTTTTTAAGGACATCTGAGGGGGCACGTACCACTGTGTCCCCATATGGGCATGACACCAGGGGCTTGAAATGTTACTGAGTACGGGAAAGGCAATCGCATGGCTGCGGTCACTGATAAGGGTGGAGAGCTGTTCATTTGGCTCTCCTATCTAAAGAGCCCATTTAGATTTTCTAATTTAATTTATTGTTGTTAGGTTCTAAATAAACAAGAGTAAAAACTACCGGACAACTAGGAAAAGTTCAAACCAAGTTTAGTCACCCAATGGGTCAGACAGCGAAACAGATAAAGACATGTTTGCACCAGCACAAGTATATATATATATATATACCCCCCTTTAGGTGAAGTCTCCTCCTTTTCTCTAAACATGACATATTTGTTGCTAGGCAGGAAGTTAAATGATGTGGGTAATAAACTGTTCCTTCTCCCTTCATGTGACCTGACTTCGGCCCCCATTCCTCACTAATCCACAGCTCTCCACCCTTATCAGTGACCGCAACCATGTGATTGCCTTTCCCCTTACTCAGTAACATTCCAAGCCGCCTGGCTCATATCCAACCTTAATTTACTCCACCATATGCATTCCTCCTACAGATAACCATTCACTTCTGGTGTAGCAAATGTTTCAAAATACAGCCCAACAACTGAAACRAGACTGTGGCCCTTCTCCTTTCCATGGGATACCTGATGTCTAACAATAACATGTTCTGACAGAACGTAAACATTCTGCATTCCCCTCTCTCCCTTAGTGACTTGATAAAGGATATTTCAAGTTTTATAAGTCAAAACCTGTCTTTGTTGAGTTCCTGGTCAGGTAGCCTAGTGGTTAGAGCAGTTGGCCCAGTAACTGCAAGGTTGCTGGATCAAATCCCCGAGCCGACAAGGTAAAAATCTGTTTTTCTGCCCCTGAASGAGGCAGTTAACCCACTGTTCCCCGGTAGGCCGTCATTGTAAATAAGAATTTGTTCTGAACTGACTTGCCTTGTTAAAATAAAAATCTGAGACAACAAAACAGGAACATCAGAAAGAGACTGAAATTACAACAAATCGATCATTAAAGGCCCAATGCAGACAAAAAAGGTAKATTTCTGATATAACAACGCAACATGTAAAGTTTTGGTCCCATGAGCTGAAATAAAAGATCCCAGACATTTTCCATTCGCACAYAAATCTTGTTTCTCTCAAATGTTGTGCACATATTCTGTTACTGAGCATTTCTCCTTTGCCAAGATAATCCATCCACCTGACAGGTGTGGTATATCAAGAAGCTGATTAAACAGCATGATCATTACACAGATGCTTTTTTCATTTTTATTTCACCTTTATTTAACCAGGTAGACTAGTTGAGAACAAGTTCTCATTTACAACTGCGACCTGGCCAAGATAAAGCAAAGCAGTTCGACACAAACAACAACAGAGTTACACATGGAATAAACATACAGTCAATAACACAATAGAAAAAGTCTATATGCAGTGTTTGCAGAAGAGGTAGAATAAGGGAGGTAAGGCAATAAATAGGCCATAGTGGTGAAATAATTACAATATAGCAATTAAACACTGGAYTGATAGATGTGCAGAAGATGAATGTGCAAGTTGAGATACTGGGGTGCAAAGGAGCAAAAATAAATAACAGTATGGGGATGAGGTAGTTGGATGGGCTATTTACAGATGGGCTATGTACAGGTACAGTGATCTGTGAGCTGCTCTGACAGCTGATACTTGTGAGGGAGATATGAGTCTCCAGCTTCAGTGATTTTTGCAGTTCGTTCCAGTCATAGGCAGCAGAGAACTGGAAGGAAAGGCGGCCAAAGGAGAAATTGYCTTTGGGGGTGACCAGTGAAATATACCTGCTGGAGCGCTTGCTACGGGTGGGTGCTGCTATGGTGACCAGTGAGCTGAGATAAAGCAGAGCTTTACCTTGCAAAGACTTATAGATGACCTGGAGCCAGTGGGTTTGGCGACAAATATGAAGCGAGGGCCAGCCAACGAGAGCATACAGGTCGCAGTGGTGGGTAGTATATGGGGCTTTGGTGACAAAACGGATGGCACTGTGATAGATGGCATCCAATTTGCTGAGTAGGGTGTTGGAGGCGCTGGGGACAATAAAAGGCCACTCTAAAATGTGCAGTTTTGTCACACAACACAATGCCACAGATGTCTCAAGTGTTGAGGGAGTGTGCAGTTAGCATGCTGACTGCAGGAATGTCCACCAGAGCTATTGTCAGAGAATTTAGTGTTCATTTCTCTACCATAAGCTGCCTCCAACATCGTTTTAGAGAATTTGGCAGTACGTCCAACCGGCCTCACAACCACTGACCACGCGTATGGCCGCTTGCTGATGTCAACATTGTGTACAGAGTTCCCCATGGTGGCGGTGGGGTTATGGTACGGGTCGGCATAAGCTACGGACAACAAACACAATTGCATTTTACCGATGGCAATTTGAATGCACAGAGAAACCGTGATGAGATCCTGAGGCCCCATTGTCGTGCCATTAATCTGTCTCCATCACCTCATGTTTCAGCATGATAATGCACGGCCCCATGTCACAASGATCTGMACACAATTCCTGGAAGCTGAAAATGTTCTTCCATGCCCTGCATACTCTCCAGACGTGTCACCCGTTGAGCATGTTCGGGATGCTCTGGAACYACGTGCACGACAGCGTGTTCCAGTTCCTGCCAATATCCAGCAACTTCGGACAGGCATTGAAGAGGAGTGGGACAACATTCCACAGGCCACAATCAACAGCCTGATCAACTCTATGTGAAGGAGATGTGTCACGCTGCATGTGGCAAAATGGTGGTCTCACCAGATATGGAGATACCTAGTCAGTTGTACAACTGAAATGTGTCAGGGAGGGCTGGCGTCATCAACATCCACGTCATCAGCATCCGGGGAACAGTGGGTTAACTGCCATCCGGGGAACAGTGGGTTAACTGCCATCCGGGGAACAGTGGGTTAACTGCCATCCGGGGAACAGTGGGTTAACTGCCATCCGNGGGTTAACTGCCATCCGGGGGAACAGTGGGTTAACTGCCATCCGGGGGAACAGTGGGTTAACTGCCATCCGGGGAACAGTGGGTTACCTGCCTTGCTCTGCGGCAGAATGGCAGGTTTTTACCTTGTCAGCTCGGGGATTCGATCCAGCAACCTTTCAGTTACTGGCCCAACACCTCCACCCATCAGGCTAGAGATGGACTGGTTCTCTTATCCATGCCGCTACCTTTAAGTTATGTGACCATTTCCAGTCATGTAATATCCATAGATTAGGGCCTAAGGAATTTAGTTCAATTTACAGATTTTCTTATATGAACTGTAGCTCAGTTAAATCTTTGAAATTGTTGCATTTTGTATCTATGTTTTTGTTTCGTATACTTTCACACRATGAGGTTGAAATAATACTGTGAAATTGTGAAAATTATGATAAAGCCCTTTTAGTGTAAAAGCTGTTTGAAAAGACGGCCTGAAATTTCAGCCTGTGTTGGTGGGATGTAAATTATTTAATAGACCAATAAGAAAGAGTTTCAAACCTCTCTGCCAATAACAGCTAGTTTTCAGTTTCCCCCTCCCCCACTCAGACCACTCCCAGAAAGTCCTAGACAAATTCTTGTTTGAGAAATTGCTATTTTCTATTAAGCTATTTTTTGTTGTTGTTGTTGACCATTTTAATTTAAAACAGTCACAGGAAGGTACTTAATTGTTACCCCAAAAATATTTGCTAGTGAGATAAAATCAGATGAATTGGACCTTTTAATATGAGAGGCAACCCTAACCTTAACCCTAACCCTAACCCTAACCCTAACCCAAAAACCTAAACTTTATCCTAACCCTAAACCTAACCCTAGCTCCTAACCCTAACCCTACAACTAACCCTAACTCCTAACCTTAATATTTAACTTAATTCTAACCCTAACCCTAATTCTAACCTTAACCCTAAACCCCCTAGAAATAGCATTTGACCTTGTGGGGACTAACAAAATGTCCCCAGTTGGTCAATTTTTACTTTGTTTACTATTCTTGTAGGGACATCTGGTCCCACAAGATAGTTAAACACGTCCCACACACACACCACACACAACACCACCACACACAACACACACACACACACCACACCACACACACAACACACACACACACACCACACACACACACACAAACACACACACACACACACACACACACACACACACATAATCATGTCATATGTCACCTGTATGTTAGGGATTTTGCCCTCTGATTCTTATTTAAATATATCAAACGGACATTCTAGACGATTCTGACTAACAGTTTGGGGAAGTTCCTGTTTCAGCATGACAATACACAAAACGAGGTCCATACAGAAATTGTTTGTCGCGATCAGTGTGGAAGAACTTGTCTGGCCTGCACAGAGCTCTGACCTCAACCCCATCGAACACCTTTGGGATGAATTGGAACGCCGACTGCGAGCCAGGTCTAATTGCTCAACGTCAGTGCGAAACCTCACTAATGCTCTTGTGGCTGAATTGACGCGAGTCCCCACAGCAATGTTCCAACATTTACTGGTAAGCCTTCCCAGAAGAGTGGTTGCTATTATAGCAGCAAAGGGGGGACCAACTGCATATTAATGCCAATGATTTTGGAATGAAATGTTCGATGAGCAGGTGTCCACATACTTATGGCCATGTAGTATGTCTTTCTGTTTTGTTGTTTCCTTCGGGGTAGAAGTCCTTTTAGTGATAATTTGAAGTGAGATCTATTTATCTTTATTGGGTGTTAAAAGTGAATTGTGTCCCATAAAAATGGTTACACAATATCACTCTGGCCTAACCTGTTATCAAATCAAATCACATGTTATTGGTCACGTACACATGGCTAGCAGATGTTATTGCGAGTGTAGCGAAATGCTTGTGCTTCTAGTTCCGACAGTGCAGCAATATCTAACATGTAATCTAACAATTTCACAACAGCTACCTAATACACACAAATCTAAGTAAAGGAATGGAATGAGAATATGTAAACATATAAACATTATGAGGCACCTTTTCACTGTTTGAGAGAAAGTGAAAATGAAAGCCCATACAAATGTTCTTCGTGTCACACAGACAGTTATGAAATCAAAAYATACTTTTAGATTTCTCCATAGACRATTTGTAAAGGACTAGAAGGTTCTCTGTGTTCACTCAGATGGTACGGGTGAAGATGGAACTACAGCTCCATCTAGAGGTGAGCTGGGTCATTCAAGGAGAATTCTCAAGCCAGAGTTCCTCTATATCAGATGATGAATAATAAGCCTTGTTTACACCTTGCGCTAACATGCGAGTTTGGCGATCTGATCAATATGCTCCAATCACTATGGATTTATTTATTTACACTAAACTAAAAAAATATAAATGCAGCATGTAAAGTGTTGGTCCTGAAATTGTTGGTCCTGAAAGTGTTGGAGCTGAAATTGGTTTACATCCCTGTAATAATTTGTCCTTTGCCAAGATAATCCATCCACCCGACAGGTGCGGCATATCAAGAAGCTGATTAAACAGCACGATCATTACACAGGTGCACCTTGTGGTGGGGACAATAAAAGGCCACTCTAAAATGTGCAGTTTTGTCACAATGCCACAGATGTCTCAAGTTTTGAGGGAGCGTCCAATTGGTATGCTGACTGCAGGAATGTCCACCAGAGCTATTGCCAAAGAATTTAATGTTAATTTCTCTACCATAAACCGCCTTCAACGTGTTATAGAGAATTTGGCAGTACGTCCAACCGGCCTCATAACCGCAGACCATGTGTATGGCGTTGTGTGGGCGAGCGGTTTGCTGATGTCAACGTTGTGAACAGAGTGCCCCATGGTGGCGGTGGGGTTATGGTATGGGCAGGCATAAGCTACAGACAACTAACACAATTAAATTTTATCGTTGGCAATTTGAATGCACAAAAATGCTGTGACGAGATCCTGAGGCCCATTTTCTTTTGAGGTATCTGTGACCAACAGATGTTATATCTGTATTCCCAAATCATGTGAAATCCATAGATTAGGGTCTTGTCACGATCTTCGTCGGATGAGGAGTAGTCAAGATCGGACCAATACGCAGCGTGGTGAGTGTCCATCTTTATTAATATAAATAAACTGAACACTGAAGTAATCAAAAACAACAAAGAGCGTGAATGAAACAGTCCTGAAAGGTGCAGCAACACTAAACAGAAAACAACTATCCACAAACACAGGTGGGAACAGGCTACCTAAGTATGGTTCTCAATCAGAGACAACGATTGACAGCTGCCTCTGATTGGGAACCATACCAGGCCAAACACATAGAAATACAACACACAGAACAAAACATAGAATGCCCACCCCAACTCACGCCCTGACCAAACCTAAATAGAGACATAAAAAAGGATCTCTAAGGTCAGGGTGTGACAGGTCTAATGAATTTATTTCAATTCACTGATTAACTCATAGGAACTGTAACTCAGTTAAATCTTTGAAATTGTTGCATGTTGCATTTACATTTTTCCTCAGTATATTTTACCAGGGAGTCATTCTGAGACCAAGGTCTCTTTTACAGATGAGCCCTGAATTACTAGCCTGACGACCAACACTAAATTCTTCCGCTGCTCTGTCGTTCCCGACATACTTTAGTCTGAGACTGCTCTGTCGTTCCCGACATACTTGTATAGTCTGAGACTGCTCTGTCGTTCCCGACATTCTTTAGTCTAGACTGCTCTGTCGTTCCCGACATTCTTTAGTCTGAGACTGCTCTGTCTTCCCGACATTCTTTAGTCTGAGACTGCTCTGTCGTTCCCGACATTCTTTAGTCTGAGACTGCTCTGTCGTTCCGACATACTTTTAGTCTGAGACTGCTCTGTCGTTCCCGACATTCTTTAGTCTGAGACTGCTCTGTCATTCCCGACATCTTTAGTCTGAGACTGCTCTGTCGTTCCCGACATACTTTAGTCTGACCACTGCTCTGTCGTTCCCGACATTCTTTAGTCTGAGACTGCTCTGTCGTTCCCGAATATTCTTTAGTCTGGAACTGCTCTGTCGTTCCCGACATACTTTAGTCTGACACTGCTCTGTCGTTCCCGACATTCTTTAGTCTGAGACTGCTCTTTCGTTCCCGACATTCTTTAGTCTGAGACTGCTCTGTCGTTCCCGACATCTTTAGTCTGAGACTGCTCTGTCGTTCCCGACATTCTTTAGTCTACGACATCTTGTCTGTGTTCTGTCGTCCCGACATTCTTTAGTCTGAGACTGCTCTGTCGTTCCCGACATTCTTTAGTCTGAGACTGCTCTGTCGTTCCCGACATTCTTTAGTCTGAGACTGCCATCATTGAAGTTGTTTGAGGTGATGAGGGGCACTGTACAAAATAATGTCATCGGCGATTGTCTCTAACCAATCAGAGTATCAAAGCCAATGACACGTTTTCAAACCTCCGTTTTAATCACGTGTGTTCTGTTTCTGACCCAACACATCGGTTTCTGGGACCAATCAGAGAGCCCCCGAATGTGTTTGAATTCGGTGAAGGGTCGAGAAGGTACTCAGATCCAGACTCATTAGTGAGAAGAAACTAACGTCTGTGGGCGTGGTGTAGCGTTTGGCCCGGAGAAAGGAGTATGGGTAGCCAGGCAACTGAATTATAGAACAATTACAAAAATACACACATGAAAACAAAATACCAAAAACACCCCAACTAAACCAAAACGATCAGATCAAGGTTTGTCGCATCAACACATTGTATTAAAATGTATATCTTATCTATCCACTGTGTCGGCATGGTGACCAGATTAGCCGGTGTCTTACTGTATGAAAATGATTTGACAGATATTCTTTCAAAATAATATAAATGTATTTATTTTAAGACAACTACTGATGACATATGTCAATGGTGCCACCTGTCAATGATTTTAGATGGCCGGTATAATAATGATTTAAAAGGTTTAACCAATCCAGATCGGTTTACACTTCATTAATATCCAGACACAATGCGTTCTTGACTACCTTCAGAGGTGGTCAGGAAGATCTGATTGTAATGTGTCTTTTTAATCGTCTACACCTGTCTTAGAATGTGGATCAGGAGATGAGGACAAAGGACGCATGTTAGCACCAGGTATAAACGGGGCCATAGAGTGTCTCGCTGCGGAAAAGGAGGAGGTCGAAAGGGGGGTGAATGTAACCGATGTGAAATGGCTAGCTAGTTAGCGGTGGTACGCGCTAATAGCGTTTCAATCGGTGACGTCACTCGCTTTGAGACCTTGAAGTAGTGGTTCCCCTTACTCTGCAAGGGCCGCGGCTTTTGTGGAGCGATGGGTAACGATGCTTCGTGGGTGACTGTTGTTGATGTGTGCAGAGGGTCCCTGGTTTGCGCCCGGGTCGGGGCGAGGGAACGGTCTAAAGTTAAAACTGTTACATTAGCACCAGGTATAAACCAGGGCTATAGAGTGTCTCAGTCAGAGTAATTGCTAAACTAAGATCATAATGAACATGTGGGGGGATTTGATCCTAGATCAGAATTCCTACTGAGACATTTTGTGAATATGGATCCTGGAGATGTCCAATCATGTCCCTTTTTTTTACACTATTCACCAGCTAAGAGAGTGTGTTTAAAGGGCATTAAATGAAAGCTGGGGAGAGAAGCTAAGACTGGAATATTGAGTGGAGTTTTCAGTAAATTTCCTGTACGGTAGGTCTACTGTATATCATTTCCCTTCTTCTTCTTCTTCTTAGGCGTCACAAGGGGTAATAGCTAACAACGATGTCCATTGTGGCTAACCTGTCAACTGTCTACCATAGATTAAAAAACAGGCTACTGTTACAGCGCGATGCCAACCTGTGTGACCTCGTCCCCGGGCGACTACACACAGCTTCCAATCTTAGAGAAGTAGTCTGGTTCATGGTGCTTGAGAATGCAGCCTACAAGGACTGAACACGGTCCTGCCTGTTAAGGCAGAGGAGGCTTCTAGAAGGAGCTCGATATTGTACTGGAGACATGATGACAACACCTGGCAAACACTGGACGATTGGGACAGCCAGTGACCGGGGGCCTCTGGATCCCTTGTGCTCGTCAGGTGAGGGAGGCAAAGAGGGTTGGAGGCGGACTCAGGGGTGGTGTTGACCCCAAAAGACCAATCACCACGGGTCCTCTGGCCACTACTTAAGGCCTGTGTGGGGACAGCCAGCGCTCTAGCCTGTAACCTTCTCTCTTCTTGATCAGTCATCGCTGCCCGGACAGAACCATAGCATGGTGAGTAAGTCTGCTGCCTCCCGTGATGGGTGTACATGGGGTTTCAGAGAGGATGGGTCATTTTACAACTGTACAACGGTGTAATAGTTGACAGAATTGTTCAGGTAGTATATTACCCAGCAGCAGTCAGTAGTATCATTTGGTTCCAGACGTGTTGTGTCATGACTGTAGATGGGTTTATTAATTCATACGTGTATTGTACTGTATTGTATTGTATTGTATTGTGTGAACTCTGATTTGGAATACTATCCTTTAACTGTGCACATGGCCCACACAGCCGTTGGGGATGCTGTCGTACACCTCACATGTAACATACCACACATGTAAGGAATAACACAATCAAAGGTTTCTGATATTAGGGGGAAACATGTTAACATGCATCAAAGATAATTGTTTTTACATATTTCTCTGCAGACTACCTACACAGATAAAGGGGAGAAGGTAAGTCCATCATCATCATCATCATCATCATCAGCATTTCTACATAACACTTCAGTGGTGGATCTTTGAGTTGATGATGAAATAAGGAGAAATATTCATGTTCCCTGGTTGCTTGGGTTACAACTTCTGTTTGAATGAGACATGACCAACAAGCGGACGAACCGTCCATATGGAGAGGGGAGTTTGTGAATATACTCTTTTTTTGATACAGTATTATTATATATATTTGTTTCCTTTTTTACCTTTTAGCCCGAGAAGGGAAAATTTGTAAAGTTCCACCATGTGACCTTCTGGGTGGGCAATGCCAAACAGGTGAGTCTTTAAAGTCCTCCCCGAAAATAGACTGAAGATAAATGGAGACTTAACAAGTTATCCATCATGATCATGTCATCATATGCTGTATCATTTATTTTTTGACATGGCGTAACAACTTAGTATTGGTTATATTACATTCTCAGCCTCACAATGAGTGATTACGGTAGCACTGATGAGAGCTGGACAACATGCACAGCAGGATAACATATTATCCTGAATGGACTTTGCTTTCTAAAGGGAGGCTAACTCAGGTCATTGATCTTATGCTATTTGACCTTGGGCTTCCTCTCTGTGAAACAAACTGAGGTAACAGTCCAGAACGGGAGACATGTCTTTCTATCTTTCTGAAAAAGCATAAAATGTTCCTGAACTTACACGCCTTTTATAGCCATATATTGAACTGACAAATGGACTACTGTAGTAAAAACCAGGGTTGGATCATTTATAATTAAATCAGTCAATACAGGGCGTGATTTTAATTTAAAATTCAAAAAAATGGATTAATACATTTAAAAAACCCAGCTTCTCCTTTTCAGTTTTTGAGAAGTTATTGAAAATATATGGCCTTTTATTTCAATTATTGAATTGGAATTTCAGTTTTTTTCCACCCTGAATTGACTGACTTCAATTAGAATTGACCCCCAACCCTGTTGAAAACTATGACACGGTTGGAGGTATATCATTTCTGTAATAGCTGACTTAATCTTTGCGGAACCAGAGGGGCAACAGGTGGGCGTTTACTGGGTAAACAAAACGTTAGCAACTTCAAAAGGCCTAAAAGTTCATTCAACCGCACTATGAAAGCATATGGGTCACATGCTACATACAGGGTTGAGCAAACACACACACACACACACACACACACACACACACACACACACACACACACACACACACACACACATCTGAAAACAACCATGGGTTGACATCTTGTGTAAGTCAGATGTTCCAAATGTTCGTAAATTTCATTTGATGGGTGCTAACGTATTAAACCTTTAATAAAACAATATTTCTGTTTATGAATGTTATTGGTTATTAATGTTTATTATGTGTTATGTATGTTTTATGGTATGTATGTTTACGTGTATGGGTTTATGTATGGGTTATTAATTGGTTGTATGGGTTAATGTATGGGTTGTATGGGTTATGATGGTATGTATGGGTTAGTAAGGGTATGTAATGGGTATATATGGTTATTAGGATATAGTTATGATCTAACTGGGTTATGTATGGGTTATTAAATGGTTAGTGTATGGGTTATAATGTGATTATGTGTAGGTTAAATTGTTATGTATGGGTTATTAAATGTGTTATGTATTGAATGGTTATGATTTGTGGTTATGTATGGGTTAGGTTATGGTGTATTAATGTTGTGTATGGGTTTATAATGTGTATGCATGGGTTCTGTGTTATGCATGGCGTATATTAATGTGTTTGCTATGGGTTTATAATTTTGATGTATGGTTAGTTAGGGTAATTTAATGTGTAGTATGGTTATTAATGTGTTGTTAGTTATTAAGGAGAAAGAAAGTAGTTATTATGGTATTAATGTGATTATTATGTTATTAACTGTTATGATATGTTGTAATGAGTGAGTTATGTAGTGATGTATGAGTTATTAATTATGATGTATGAGCGGATTAAATTAATGTGATGTATGATAAAT